>NC_133455.1:94936921-95059421 GCF_048565385.1 Saimiri boliviensis
GGGCAAGAGAAGGCAAGACAGCATTTGAAACAGAATTGTCTGAATGTACTCCACCCCAACATTAGGAATGGAGAGGGTGACAGAGAGGCTCTGAGCAGGCACCTGAAGCAACTAGTACATATTATATTTTCAAATGAGAGACTGGTCAAATGAACTTAAGATAGTCACAAAGACTTTTACGAAAATCCAAGTTTCAGCATCTTGACTGATCAAACAAAAGGCTGGAGAATATAAATAAAATGCTGCTGAGAGTTTGAACAGGTCAGATGCTGACATGCTGCTGCTGGGTTGGGTATTGGTGAGGCCAATTGATGATTTTTAAAAGTATGATCTTATTGGATTCATGGAGGTAAATTAAGTCCTTTAGGTCTTGAAGAATGAATGGGAATGAAGAAACAGAAGGGATAGCTAACGCAGTATGATAGCATAACTGATAGAAGGGCATAGGGTCAAGAGTTCCAAGGGAGAAATTAGTTTTAGGAAAGAAGAAAGGTCCAGCGATTAGAATAAAATATGAAACAAAATGAGAAACTTTGAGAAAAGGGGATCTAAAATGAGATGGAAAAACAAAGTGAAAGAAGAAATGATCTACTGAAAATGAGCAGGATCATAGAATTAGAAGCTAAAAGACAGTAGAAAAGATGGCAGTTTTATTTAAAACAAACAAACAAACAAACAAACAAAAAAACCAGAATATGAGGTATAACCAACCAAGAATAAAGTTTAACACATGACTTAAAACATTCTAAGCAAAACGGGCTGTAGAAGACAGAAAGTTGCATCTAACCCAGCCTGTACATTTTAAGGAAGACTTTGACAAATTTTGCGATGTTTGTGTTCACAAAATAACTGAGCTGGATAGTGGAGAGCTTGCTCTGGTTTCATAACTTGCTTGATAACACAATAATTTCTTCTGATGAAAATAACCAGCAAAAATTATCTACCTAGATGATTTTCTACAGCAGTATCTTCTCTTTAGTTATAATGCTGTAGCCATTTCCCCTATTCCTGTCTCAATCCAGCATACTTTCTCCACAGCACAGCTTCTATTTGCTGATTGATACTGGAATTCTTGCAACAATATTACACATAGTCACCTTTAAAGTATTTGAACAAGTAAAGAGCTTTATATGGATAATATGCAATGATGGTCACTTCAAACATTAATTCGTACTTTACATTAGATATGTTCTTATTTTTAACCCTGAGTGGGACCATATCATTTTAAGTCCCATAAAAATCAAAGAATAAAATACCACAGTGAAAACCTTTTAAGAGAATTGAGTATTCAAATATTTTTATATTCTCCCTGCTGCTAAATTACACAAGGGCAGAAACACTAAACTCAGATGAAAGCCAAGCACAGCAATCTTAAAAAAAGTATATTTTCTGGAGCATAGACAGTAATTATAGCCTTCAATTACAAAGCAGTTTTCTGCTAGAAATAAAAAGCACTTAAGAAAGAGTAGAGAGTGCTAGATTTTCACATACCAAAAATAATGAAGCCATGTAAGTGTTCATTGTCGAAAAGAAAGATGTCAAGAAAGTACATAAGTAGAATACCATAGGTGATTTCATATGTCAACAGATATTAAAAGAATTTTTCCTATGGACTAGCTACAATGCAGCTGATAGTATTTGAGAAGGGTCTCTCTATATGTAGGAGTATAAAGCATCTAACTGCAAGTTACATATTTCTATGTCAGATTCACTTCAAGGGAGATCAATAAGTTTTGCTACAAAGGCTATTGTGAACCTGAGCAAGAAATATGTCAGCCTTGCCCAGGTTGACAGAACATGGGCATTTCTTTTTGACAGCAATTAGCAGAACAGAATTAGTCAGCACCAGTAAATGCACAGATAAAAGCTGAAGAGGCTATTCTCTTTTAGCACATTCTATGGCAATTACCTTTCTGACTCAGGTCAGCTTTTTTTTGAGTCTGGAGAAGGCAAAATTTCAAGTTCAATGCCAATCCAAGAGTAAAGGCGTGAACTTTCTGACATAACTTCAAAACTCCCACATATAAAAAACTATCTCCCCAGTGAAGAAATGCATAGTTGTGATTCCATTAGCTACTTCTAAAGCACTGGAATCAGACACTCGGTAAGTAGGCTTCCCTAGAAATTCCTTAAAAGTGGAAACACTTGTGTAACCAGGCAAAGAAAAGATAGATTCCCAGCATGATTCATTGATTTCTTATGTTTTTAGTTCTAAATAAAAGAAACAAAAAGTAATTCGTAAGAAATTCTCTTTTATTATTTGCAAAATAAAACATAAATTAAATGAATTGTAAATTTGGTCTTATAACAATGTGTTAAGAATTTACCACTTGTACAACAGCCAAAAGCACCATGAAAAAAAAAATTCACACACACACACACACACACACACACACACACACACCCCTAAAAGGAGTCATATCAATGAGCTTAGGCTAAGTTATATGTCAGTAACAAATGGAGCCAAAAACAAAGATTGCTTTCTCAGTCACATTGGATGGCAGCCTAGTCATGTTATCTTCACTCCTGAATGATACAGAATTTTATTACAAATACATTTTCTGGAGGCAGTCTTCTTAGGTCTAAATCTCAACTCTACCACTTCTTAGCTATATATACTTGTATGGGATAGTATGTAATGTAAAAATTACCTTTAATTCATTTGATCAAACATGTTAGCCCTAGAGGCAGGACAGTGTGGCGATGACCAAGCAGATGTGGAGGTGGAATACTTAGCTTACAAGAGCTCACAAAAATTGCATGGAAAACATAATGCAAAGCAAATAATGATCGTTGTCATAATAATGACACCTGTTATGTGAGTTTGGGAAGAGTCTGGAAAGACTTCCTGAAGAACCTGAAACTGAATATAGATCTAAAGGGAATAGTAACTCTTCAATAATTTAGAAAAGAACAAAAAAATGGAGGGCATAGATTGGTTCATAAGATCCTTGCAAATTATGTTAGGAGATCTAGTGATATCCTTAGGCTAATGGGGAGCAGTGAAGGGTTTTAAGTAGGAAAACGATATAAAGAGATGTATTTTAATAAAATAAATCTTACAGTCAGTTGCAATTTTACTGAAGTAGCAAGATAACCAAGTTAGGAAGAATAGTTTGTAATCCCTTTCAGGAACCTGGGCAAAAATGTATGGCAAGAAGAAATTGAACTAGAGATACCTAATTTACCTACAAATTACAACGTTAAGAAGACTCAGTAACTGAATGTGTATGATTATTGAGGAAGAAAAAGGTAGAGCAGTGGTTCTCAAAAAGCTGCACACTGGAATTGACACAGATGGCCTTAATAGTCCCCTCAGGTTGAGTAAACTTTAAACAGGGTTTTTCCTGAAGATGGGTCCCTGACCTCCCTTTTGTTACAGGCTTTATTTCAGAAAACTTTCAATTGAAATTATATTTTTCTGTCTGTTTGAGATGCAAATCTTCTGCAACCTAGGAATGTCTTTCTTAAGGACAGAGGAGTCATCCCTTTGAAATGTAATTATCAAGACAGACAGTTCCCCTCTCTCTTGTCTCTGCAGTAGGGCGGGAGCCTGACTTTAATAAGCACCAACTAGCAAACAAAGAGGGCCTAGTCAAACAGACCAATCTCTCCCCTAATGTCCGCTGGTACTTCTTCATCCACTAGGTCACCCCAGTGGACAAAATGCTCCTTGACTTTTGTCTCAGCAAGTTGAGTTCAGTGTCTCTCTTCTATTGCGATGCAACCTCTACCTAATTGCAACAGCCTTAAATAAAGTCTTCCTTGTTTTTTTACTGGGTTCATTTCAATGTTTCTTTTGCAGAATCACTTGGGAGCTTTACAAATGTCTCATGTCTTGTACACCACACCAGATCCTAACTTAATTGGTATGAGATACAGGTAAGGCAGTGGAAGTTTTGAAAACTCCAGTAGTGATTTAAGCATGTAGCCAGGGCTAGGACTGAAAAAAAATTCCGAGAGTTATTGTTTGAGGGACTGTAACAGAAATAAAAAATATGAGAGGAAAAATTAAGCATCACATGTGGAAAGTGTAGGGGGCATGGTTGATCATATAACTGGGATCTGTTCTCTTCTCCTATAAAACCTGCATTGTGTGCAGGTGTTCCTTTCTTCCTCACACAACCCATGTGACACAGTTTGGATGACTTCAACCCATTACCAAACTTAGGAAGTAGCTTCTGATTAATGTAAACCAATCTTGGTAATTATATTTCTTCCACTGGAAAGCATATGTGATCTAATTTTTAACCAATAAGATTTAAGCAGAGTCCTGCTTATTCTTTCTGAAATGGAAGCTTTCTTGTCCTAAAGAGCCTCAGTCTAAAATGCTTTTCTGCTTTCTTGAGAAGAAGAAAAGCCAGTTCTCTTTTCCTCCTGTAAATAATGAAACCTATGGACCTAATTAATATGGACAGCCATTTTATAAACATTCATTCCATTAATATAGAGCACTTATTATTTCCTAATGATGGTGTACTTGGGAGTAAATCAAGAAGTCTTGCCTTTGTGGAGACTGACATTAAAGGAGTAAGAAAATAATCAGTCAACATAATAAATTGATAAACTATGTAATGAATCTGAAGGTAACAAGTACCATGTAAAATAAAAGGAGAGGAGAGTAGGGATTGAGAGTGCCCAGGGATAGGTTGCTCAATTAAATTAAGTGGGCAGAATAAGGCTGTGAGATTTGTGCAAAGGCTTGAAGAACATGATGGAATTGGGCAAATGGAGATGTGACATGAGGGAAGAGTGTGCTATGTGCAGGAGACAGATAGAGCAAAAGCCCTAAGCAACAGCTTGGCATGAAGATGATTGAACCAGGAACAGAGAGTCAGGTAGAGGCAGCAGAGGGAGACAAGGTGAGAGAGTCAAGTGGGTGGCAGAGAATCACAAAGACGTTGCATCCATCCTACATACTGTGGCTTTATTTTAGTTGCCAGATCTTGATTTAGGATTCAGTTGGGGGCTGCAGCCAGCACAGGACGGAGAAAAATAGCAACAACAAAAATAATGCCAAAAAAGAACCTGGGTCTTTGATGGAAGACCGAGCTGCTAGAGAACCAAGTTTGAAGTCTGGCTTCCTTCTGGATTTGCTGTTCAATGAAATAATGAATTTCCTCCTTGTTTAAGCCAGAGTTAAATTTCTATTGCTTGAAATTGAAACTAGCCTAACTAGAAAACAGTTTAGCTTGAATTTGAGAAAAAAAAATAGTTCTTACCAATAACTGTTTATCAAAGAGAAACAAAATGAAACATCCCAAATCACTTGAAGAAAAACTATGTTAAGCATAACAAAGGACTATTTGATTAGCAAAAGCTGGCACAATAATGTGTTGAATTTCATCCATGAAGAATAATATTATTTTATTTTTCAATAAACTGTATGTTCACTTGCTCAGAGAATGAATGTAGAATCATAGGATAAATTGTGGTGCCTTTGCTAATTATGTTAACCTAAAATCTTAGTTACTGAGATTAGTAGCGGGGATGACACCAGCTGAAAAATATATGATCTTCTGATATTGAAAATGAAAATGATGTAGATTTCTTCTGAGCTTTTTTTGAGATGGAGTTTTGCTCTGTCACCAGGCTGGAGTGCCAGCTCACTGCAACCTCTGCCTCCCAGATTCAAGCAATTTCTCCTGCCAAGCGATTTCTCCTGCCTCAGCCTCCTGAGTAGCTGGGACTACAGGTATGCATCACCACGCCCAGCTAATCTTTTTTTTTTTTTGAGACAGAGTTTTGCTCTGTCGCCAGGCGCCAGGCTGGAGTGCAGTGGTGCAATCTCAGCTCACTGCAATCTCCACCTCCTGGGTTCAAGCAATCCTCCTGTCTCAGCCTCCCGAGTAGCTGGGACTACATGCACATGCCACCACTTCCAGCTAATTTTCATATTTTTTAGTAGAGACAGAGTTTCACCATGTTGGCCAGGATGGTCTTGATCTCTTGACCTCATGATCTGCCCACCTTGGACTCCCAAAGTGCTGGGATTACAGGCATGAACCACCATGCCCGGCCGCCCAGCTAATTTTTAAAAATAATTTTAGTAGAGACGGTTTTAGTAGAGACAAGGGTTCACCAGGTCAGCCAGGATGGTCTTGATCTCTTGACCTCGTGATCCACCTGCCTCAGCCTCCCAAAGTGCTGGGATTACAGGTGTGAGCCACTGTGCCTGGCTGGCAATTCTTAAAATAGGATAGATTTCTCTTTGTAATGATAACTCTTTTATAAGTTATTTCAACAAATATTTGCTGAGTACTCAAAAGCAGAGGCTGACTTCAGGGATTGAGTGGTAGAGTGAAAGTCAATATATGCTGCTTGTCAATTTTAGAGATATTATTTCATTAATCCTTCATGAACATATTCAAACAAAATAATTCATATTGTATTATGTAGCTGAGTTGTTTGATTGTGGATGACAAAAAGAAGGCAGGAAGGTGAAGTCAAGGAAAAACCTCTACAGATTTGTCATTAGTATGTTTATGTGGTTAGATGAGATGATGCATATAAAGCATTCAATATCAGAGTTTAATGAAAAGTTGTTATTAGAATTGTTGATCATTCTTAATGTGCCCTCGTGGCATATAATAAGTAATGTCACCATTTCTCTAGAATTCTGGCATATGTATCAGAGAATTTAGGACTTTCCAGGAATTAGAAAATACACTCCACTATTTCAGAGGATTTCTAGTGGGATAATTAACCCATAACACCTGATGTAGCTGAAAAAAAGTTTGTGATTAGTTCAGATTCATCATTAGGACAAATTTAAACCTAGCACCATAGCTTTGAGAACTTAGGCAAGTCCCTTATTCTGAAACTGAATTTTCCTTATTTGTTTTAAAGACATAAATATTTCATGAAAAACAGTATGAAAAATTTTCAAATAATTAAAAATAAAGCTGCCATTTGACCTGGCAATTCTACCATTGGGTATCTATCCAAAGATAGTCAATATATCAAAAAGACATGTGCACTTGTATGTTTATTGCCACACTATTCACAATAGCAAAGTCATAGACTCAACCTAAGTGTCCATCAATAGTTGACTGTATAAAGAAAATGTAACATATTTATATGTATGTAATACTGTATATGTAGTGTATATCTATGTAATACTCTATATATTATATGGCTGTATATTTTCTCTCTCTCTCTCTCTCTGTATATATATATACATATATATATATAATGGCTAATAATATGGAAACATTTATATATATAAATTTTACACACACACACACACACACACACACACACACACACACACACGTGGAATACTATACAGCCCTAAAAGAAATGAAATGATGTCTTTCACAGCAATCTGAATGGAGCTGGAGGCCATTATCCTAAGTGAAATAACTCAGAAAGTCAAATACCACGTATTCTCAAACACAACTGGAAGCTAAACAGTGGGTATGTAATCAGGTGACAGGAGCGGGGCTGTGGGGGTGTCCCATTTATGCTCACTGTTCCACGATCGGATGTGTTTTCCCAGGTCCTTGGGCCTCACTCACCCGAGAATGGGGAGGAGGACCCTGGCAGCATGGCGATATCATTGAAGTAAGTATTGGACCCAAAGAGCTTTGCAGAAAAGTGATTTACTAGGCAGAGAGAGAGAGAAAGAGAAATAGGGGGGGGAGAGAGAGAGAGAGAGAGAGAGAGAGAGAGAGAGAGAGAGAAAGAGAAAGAGAAAGAGAGAAACTGACTGTCATGGGAGGGGATCCAGAGATGGAGTCCGCACAGGTAAAGAGAGAGAGAGAAGAGAGAGAAGGCTCCCACGCTGCCCTAGGAGGGAAATCTATATAGGTAAGGGAGTAGGGTGAATTTAACCCCGGAGATACTCCCACCCCATTCAAGTTCTCATCCAGTGAGAGGAGCTTTTCCAAACTTCCTCTGGAGTGATTGATCTTCAACTCTGATGCTGGATTGGCTTCCTGGCTGGCAATAGAGCCCCTCCTTCCCAGGCTTTTGGTTGGCTTCCTAAACAAAGGAAGCTCACTTGGGCCGTCTACCTTTCCCGTGCATGGTAAGGTTAGATAAAGAACTCGAGGCTCCTGGATGGGGAGGTGGATGGAGGTATGGCACTGGGAAGTTCTTGCCTTTGAAACCACGCCCCTGTGGACCCGGAAGAGAAGTTAACATAATCCCTCAGGTATATATGATCATGAAGATGGAAATAGTAGGCTCCAAAAGTGGGAAAAAGGGAGGATGATGAGGGTTCAAAAAACTACCTTATGAGAAACTATGCTCACTATTTGGGTAATAGGTTCGCTAGAAGCCCAAGCCTCACCATTATTTAATATTCCCATGTAACAGACTTACACATGTACCCCAGGAACCTAAAATTTAGAAATACCTTTCCCAGCCTCTGGTAACCATTCTTCTACTCTCTATGTCCATGAGTTCAATTGTTTTGATTTTTAGACCTCACGTATAACTGAGAACTGATCCCACAAATAACTGAGGCGATATTTGTTTTTCTATTATTTGGCTTATTTCACTTAACATAATGATCTCCAGTTCCATCTAAACTGTTGCAAATGATTGGCCTAATTTGTTTTAATGGTTGAATAGTACTACCTTGTAAAGAAATAGGTAGGAAAAAGTATTTCATAGGATTCTTTTAAGTGAGATGATATTATTAAAGGTACTATGTTAAGTTGGAAGTGAGCATTATATAGATGAGGTGTTATTTAGTGTGGCATATATTTTCTTTTCCCTTGTCTAATTAGTTTGTTAAGAATTCTCAACTAATCTCTAGTTCAAACTGTGATGTTGTCTGCTTGCATGGTGAAAATGGAGTACTCTTTTCAAGGCTTACCTCTTTTACAGGATGAAGCCTGGATGAGATCAGGAGTAGATAGTGACATTTTATGATGGGAGCTAGCGCTCTATTGCTGCTAGAAGATGGCTCTGGTCTTCTGTAGTTCTTTCTGGCTCTTTGTGGTACTGGTGACCTTTGCAGTTATGTGTATGGTTGTTTAGGGCAGTGTTCATATTGAGCTGGTGTTCTTGATGAAAGAAGAGCTTCTCAGAGAATTGTGTTAGCCTTTAGTCTTGACTGCAACACCAAATCCTTACAGGGTATGAGATCTTCTCACATGCTCTCTCATCTATGCTCTGTGATTTCATTTCTCCTCCTAATCCCCTTTCTCCTATATGTGAAGCCACATGAACTGGCTTTGTATCCTCTTCAAGGGCTATAGAAAAGCGGGATAGAGGTTCCCTATTCTTCCCCAACCACCTCTAGTCCCCGTGGAATTCTACACACAGCTCTTTGTAATTCTGGTTCTGGGGCTTTTGCAACAAGCTGCTTACCTCAGGAATCTCCACATGAGGAGCAAACATCAGTCTTTGTGTTTTGAGAAAAGCTCCATGCTTTCACGAACACTTTAAACTCTTCCACAGCCTCCCCACATAGAAGGCAGCACGTACTGAAGTTGCTGAACTGCAAAAGCCTCCAAGGTCTCCTTCCCATGTGTCTTCAATTTATTCTTGTGAAGCCTCATCTCTCTTCACATTCTTGGAGATAAATTGCACTCAAGACCATAGGTTTGGTTCTGTTATTTTTCAATGTGTTTTATGGGAAAACATCTGGAGTTTGGGGACAATAGTTAACTCTGGTATAACCACCACGCTGGTATAACCAACTAAAAAAAAAAAAGTTGCTCTGTTATTTAATAGTTACCATACAGAACTTTTTAAATAAAATAAAATGATATTCATATAATGTCTAGCATAGAGCAAGGACTCAATAAGGTGTTGCTAATTGTTGAAAGTACTGTACCAATCAGCATTCTCCAGAGAGGCAGACAGACAGAGAGAGATTTTAAATAAAGAACTGGCTCATATCCCACATGATTGTGGGGTCTGGCAAGTCTAAAACATATAGGGCAGGTTGACAGAAAGTTTAGAAATTCAGGAGAATGTTGATGTTACAGTCTTGAGTCTGATATTCATAGATACCTGACCAGGAGGCTACAAACTCAGTCAGGATTTCTACATTATAGTCTGGAGGGAGAATTTCTTCTTCTCCAGAAAACCTCAGTGTTTGTTCTTAAAGCTTTCAGCTGATCGGATAAAGCCCTTTACATTATGGACAGTAACGTGCTTTACTTAAAATCGACTGATTGTAAATAGTAATAACATCTACAAAATACCTTCACAGTCATATCTAGACTTGTATCTGGCCAAACAACTGAGCACGGTAGCCTAACTAAGTTGATGCAGAAAATGAACAACTACACGTACTGTATAATTCATAATATGCATCATAGATCTCAATTTTACACTTAAGACATCTAGTCTTGCTCCATATAGTTTTCACAGCAACTCTAAGGAGCAGAACTTCATCCTTTTCTTCACTATTGTGTATATGAGGAACTTGACAAGAGAGTAAATGCCTGAAATCACACAAGCAAATAATGACAAGGTGGCACTTGAACCCAGGTCTTCTGACTTTAGAGCCCAAATTTTTTTCCTGGTCATCGGTGCCTGTCAATAAATATTTCATGATTTATTTATTTCTTGATGACCAATTTATACAAGAGCACAATAAAAATATAAAATTAAAAATAAATAAAATGGTTAAACTAGTAGAAAACCTATGACTACTGAGAACAAAGGGAGAAAAAAAAAAGTCCACTGACTAGGGGAGTACTTGGTTTTAGCTCAAATTTCTGGATATAAAATTTGAAGTTTAACAGTCTTACATAAAATGTTGAAAATTGAAAGATGTTTTTCTGGGCCAAGCACGGTGTCTCACGTCTATAATTTCAGCACTTTGGGAGGCTGAGGCAAGTGAATCACTTGAGGTCAAAAGTTTGAAACCAGCCCAGTCAACGCAGTGAAGCCCTGTCTCTGCTAAAAATACAAAAATTAGCTGGGCGTGGTGGTAGGCACCTGTAATCCCAACTACCCAAGAGAAAATCACTTGAACCTGGGAGGTGGAGGTTGCATGCAGTGAGCTGAGATTGCACTACTGCACTCCAGCCTGGCAGTCTAGGCGAGACTCCGTCTCAGAAACAAAAACAAAACAAAACAAAAAACAGTAATTATCAATAAAAAGGAGAATGCACTCTCAAAAGATGTTTCCCCTGGCTCAATCGAATAGAAGTTACTAAAAGATTAATTTCTCAGTACATAGAAAAATCTAAACTCCAACAACTAAGTTTGCTTCTCCTGAGAAAACGTCTTATTGATATTTATTTTCTCTTTTCCCCTCACCAAATCCTTATTATTAGAAGGTGTCAAATATAAAAAATTTGACTTTTTCAAAATTTTAGATGAATGCTTGCCCCACCATTACTGCTTCCGTTTTAGTTGTTGAAATCTGTAAGGGTTTCAGATTGTGTTGTCCTCTGTGCTTAGGGCTTGTCAGGAGGAAGCAGAGCTGCTGACAAGGGCCTGTTAATTAGAGTAGTAACAAGGCAGGTGTGCCAACAAGACATCAGCTGGCGAAGATGGCTAATCATGCGCGCCCTGTTACTCCACAAGAACGAAAAAGCCCGTACAAGAGAGCATCAATCACTGTGATTGTCTCATGTTCCCAAAACTGGAAACAAATGACCTGTTAGGCAGACTTCCAGATTCTGGCCTCCTCATCTGTCCCTAAATCACTGCTTATTTTAAGGAGAAAGAAAATGTCCCTGGTTGCTCATTTTTAAAAGGAAACCACCAGTGCTGTATGTTTCAGGTGATTGTTTCAGTACCTTCACAAACGAATCTCTTGACATACTTGGTGGAAAAACAAGAACAAGTTGAACACAAAAAATGAGCAATGCGTAAGGGCTACCAAGGACTAACAGATCTAGTGGTTCGAATGCTGAAATGTGATCACTTGATGCTCTACACTAAGTCTTCACCATACAGTCAGTTCCATTTCAACTCTTTCAAGAACTTTCTTAACAATAACTTAGGCGATTTTGTGTAGTGAGTTTTGCCCACTTTGATTCACAGAGAAATTGGTTTCTTTCATTTAGAAAAGTGTTAGGGACATAAAATGTTTAAGATACCAAGAATTTCTGGCTAAATAAATGAGATGCTAACACATTTCTCAAGATCTTTGTTAAACTAGAATCTTTTCCTAGGAAACGCTTTTACACTGCTGGTGGGAATGTAAACTAGTAGAAACAGTATGGAGACTCCTTAAAGAACTAAAAGTAGAACTACTGATCCAGCAATCCTGCCACTGGGTATCTACCCAGAGGAAAAGAAGTCTTCATATGAAAAAGACACTTGCACACACATGTTTACAGCAGCACAATTTACAATTGCAAAAATATGGAATCAGCATAAATGCCCATCAACCAAAGAATGGATAAACAAAATATGACATATATATACCTACTCCTGTGGCCTTCATGGACACACACACACACACACACACACACACACATAAATAAAATGGAATACTACTCAGACACAAAAAGGAATGAAATAACGGTATTTATAGCAACTTGGATGGAGTTGGAGACCATTATTCTAAGTGGAGTAACCCAGAAATGGAAAACCAAACATTGAATGTTCTCACTTATAAGCGGGAGCTAAGCTATGATGATGCAAAGACATAAGAATGATATACTGAGCTCTGAGGACTTGGGGGCAAAGGTGAGAGCTGGGTGAGGGATAAAAGACTACACATTGGGTGTAGTGTAAACTGCTCAGGTGATGAGTACACCAGAATCTCAGAAATCACCACTAAAGAACTTATCCATGTAACCAAACACCACCTGTTCCCCTAAAACGATTGAAATAATAATAAAAGAATCTTCTTTTTAAATTTCTTTTTTATTTATTTATTTTTTATTTTTCAGCTAAGGCAGCAAAAGATGTGATTTGTTGTATACTTATTACACTTGGCCACAACTGAACACAGAAACAGTTCAGAACATCGCAGGTCCAGGGTAAAGGACTACCAGGGACTCTTTGGGTATGAGCAAGGTGAGTCTCAGAGATGGTCTCAGCAACCAGGTGGCAATGGAAATCCTAGATCCATGGAGAGACAAGTTTTAGCAAGTAGCATGCAGTCTATCAACTTGTGACAGCATCTCCAGCCTCTGGCATTCCATGTTTCTGCTCCTGTGGTCTTCACGGGCACACAAGTGAAGGAGTTTACTGGACCTCTGCCTCACTTGTCTTTTTTTGCACTTCTTCCTTCCATGTATTTGCTTCTCCCTCCAGTTGGCTCTCATAGCACAGAGGTTTCCAAGAAGGCCAGGAGCTGGAATATTCTTGTGTCAAATTACATTTCATATACAACTGGAGGCTCATACCTGTAATCCCAGCACTTTGGGAGGCCGAGGCGGGTGGATCACTTGAGGCCAGGTGTTTGGGTGGCCCACATGGTGAAACCTCATCTCTACTAAATATATATATATATAAATATAAATTAGCCAGGTGTGGTGGCACACTTCTATAGTCCCAGCTATTCAGCAGTCTGAGGCAGGAGAGTAGCTCGAACATGGGAGGCAGAAGTTACAGTGAGCTGTAATCACCTCACTGTCCTCCAGCCTGGGTGACAGAATGAGACTCCATCTCAAAAAAAAAAAAAAAATATATATATATATATATATATATATGTGTATGTATATATATATATGTATATATATGTATACATATATATGTATATATATGTATATATATATACACACACACATACATACACACACACAAACACACACACACAATTGGAGCCTCATAGAGATAATCGTAAAAAGAATTTGTCACCACAGATGTGGCATTGTGTCAAATACAGTTGACTCCAGTCAAGTGTATTGACTAGTCAGTTGATAGTGTATATGAAACTCTAGGTTTTATTATCAGATCTGCTATAGTTTATGTGTAATCCTTATTGATGTTATCAGTCAAGGAGGTCAGTTTTCTCATTTGTAAAGTGAGAAGATTCCCTAGCTCTCTCGAATTATCCGATAAAGTGTATTTAAGTTGAAACAGCACATAACACAAATTCTCTGCAATAATTTTAACACATAGCCCTACATAAACTTTTGTTTTGCTATTGTTCAAGCCATTGAGGCATTCATTAAGTTAAAAATTGTTTTTTAATAACAGAGATAGTAAAGCTACCAAGATATTGTAATTTGTTAATCTGCTTCTTTCATAAATGAATTAAAGTCTTAAAAAGACTTTAATGACTTTGATATTATACAGAACTAGTATTTGGTCCCAACTTTCTCATATATTAGCCATGGGATCTTTAGCAGATTATTAGCAGTTAAGATCTTTAGTTTTATAACTTTTAAAAGTGGTAGTTAAGCAGTTTTATAGGATTGCTGTGATAATTATATAAGGTAATGAATTGAAAGCATAAAAAGTAAGCATAATTAATATCCGTCATCTCTTTTCATTATCCTTCACATCTACAAGTTTTTCCTTAACTACCGCTGTAAAAGCTTGAATTCCCTTTACGTATTAGGTAGGCAATTTAACTTTCTTGACAGTCCTGAGCTCGTGCAAACGGCCTGATGATAACAGTTGCATTGTGTAGTTGGTCTGAGTATTTTCACTAGTCCTGTCTGCTCCAGCACCAAAATAATAAAACTCATCTACTTAGTTTTTAATTGTAGATATAACTTTCTTGATAGAATATCTATTTGGTTTTTACATAGATTCAAATTCTGTAGTGAGATGTTCTATTGTTTTATCCCCTTTTTGTCTATCCCTTTGCAGTGTACATATATATTTTATTTTAATATCAACTTTTAGTGAAGTATAATGTACATCTGAAAACTCATATGTATAACTTGATGAATTTTTAAAAATTAATTAGCACTCAAGTCAAGAACCAGAACATTATCAGAATCTCAGAAATTCCTTTTTATTTATTTCAGGTCATTGTCCTCCAAGACTAACCTCTAATACAGGCGTCCCCAAACTTTTTACACAGGGGGCCCAGTTCACTGTCCGTCAGACCGTTGGAGGGCCGCCACATACTGTGCTCCTCTCACTGACCACCAATGAAAGAGGTGCCCCTTCCTGAAGTGCGGCGGGGGGCTGGATAAATGGCCTCAGGGGGCCGCATGCAGCCCGCGGGCCGTAGTTTGGGGACGCCTGCTCTAATACCATAGTCTTTTTGGCCAATATTTTACATTTTTGACCTGAAAGAGGCAATATTATATGGTTCATCCTAATAATGACCAAACCCTATATATTGGCTCTGCATATGTCTCAGAAGGGCTTAACTTGCTCACGACAATCTTCTAAGTATGTTTCAGGTTAAAAAAGATATGTAAAAAATCTTCCTAAAATGGGATTCATATAGTCAGATTAATTCTTTTTGAAAGATTGAGGTTTATTATTGAAAATGAGTACATCATTCTCCTCATTGAAGAATGTGAAATCTAATCAAGTCTTGGTTGACTGATGAAATTCCTCTTCTTTGTATGTTGTGGGAGAGGACATCATTCTATTCTTGGAAGGGTGTAAGATTTAATCAAGTCTTGGTTGGCTAATGAGGTTCCTCTTTGTATGTTGTGGGAACTAGCCAGTTCAGGAGGACGTCCACTTATTTTCTCTAAAATCTATATAAGTCATAATCCCAGTCTGAGAAATCTTCTCCTTTGACCTTATTAAGAAAAATAGATTGAGACACCTTAGACCTCAAAATAAGCATTCTGGTTCCACTTGGGCAAAACATGATTGCATCCATGTGCAAGAGGGATTTCAATAACTTAGTGACTCATGGTACGCTGGACCTTGGAGTCTTGCTGGAGGCATTGAAATATTTATAATTAGTCACCATATTTAGAACTGAGGAATCTTTTTATTTCTGTCACATGTGGTAGGTTATTAATAGTTGTATAGATTCAACATTATTGATTTTAGACTAGTAATTTTATTTTAAAGAGACAAATGGGGAATTAATATCCTTTGAGTAATTTCAGTTGAACTGTCACTGGAGCTGAACTTGTTATCCTGAGGGAAAATTTGGTCTCTGGTTCTTCTGAACTGCCTGGTTCATTTGTTTCTTCAGCAATGTTGTCAGCTTTTCCTTAAGGACTGGTTTATGTGTCAAGGGCTTCACTAGGAATAGAATAGGGAAATCTTGCACAGGGCCCTGGAAGAGCCAGTACAGGGAAGTGGAGAGGAAATGTATGCAACTCCCAGGGCTTAATGAATAGGCCATCTCTATGTACATCTCCTTTGTTCATGAGTTTCCTGTTGCCGTTTTAACATAAAAAATTAGAGTCAATGCTGTAATAATTTTCAAAAGTGAGCTATAAGAGTATAGTGGCATAAGGAATAAGAAGTGAATTCAGAGTCTGGTGGCAAAGAGAATGAAATGGAGATAACCGATGAACAGCAGGATTAGCAGGTGCCCTGCACAGCTGTATTGTCAGCACTGGAGTTCCCAGCAGGGGAGTCCCGAAGGGTTGGAAATTGAGTCTCCTGATCAAATGACCACAGCAAGAAAATCATAGAGAAAGAACCCTTTGGGAAGTGCCTCTGGACTCCACTTGAACTGTTCATGCTTGATGGAGATATTTTAATCAAGTTTAAGTAGATACAGCTGGGTTCTCTAGTCTCTCAGAAACACAATCACTGTGTACCACTCCCTCAAAAAAAATGGCCAGTGACTTCTTTGATTACCCGATGGACTATCTGTATGGTAACTCCTTCATGTTAAGAGTAGCTAGTTGAGGGTTTATTATTTTGTAAATCAATGTATGTCATTATTACAGTTTTTAAAAAATACATCACATAGATGAGAAAATCTATTTACTTTTAGAAATGTTATTTTTAGTTTTATATTCTAAAATATACAGACAACCGTGCCCTTTTCTAGAAATAACATCAAGTGACCATAACCTTAGGAAATAAACACATTTTACATGGTGAATAATTCAACTGCTTGGCTTCATTTTTATCCAGGACTATCCTCAAGCCTTTCTATTGCCCAGCAAATTTAAGTTTATTTCTCCAGTTAAAAAAAAAAAAGAGAGAACTTTTGTTCATCATGGTAACCACTATCTTTTATATACAGAGCGAGAAAAATCTGAGGCAGGAGAAAACATTATTTGAAGATACTAAGTATCTATTTATTATTTTTTTAGAACAATAGAGAAGTTTTGTTTGCTTGATTTCTTAGTGCAGACTAGTGCCTGCTAAGGAGACAAAACTAACCAATTAAGAAAGTGGTCTGAACATCTGCAGCAAATCTACTCAGGTCTCAGATCAATTTATTAAAATGTAGCTCTTTTCTACTTTATTACATATACCTTTGTGCTCTTTTCTTGGACTATTGCCTGAATTAAATTCATAAATCTTAGAATATTTCCTATTTTACCTATTCAAAGCCATTTCTCTATCAGTTATCATTGCGGTTCGTATTAATATTGTAGGGCCACTGCAACAATGTACCACTAAGTGGGTGGCTTACAACAAAAGGATTAATTATCTCACAATTTTAGAAGCAGAATTCTGAAATCAAAGGTGTGGGTGGCCACACTTTCTGCTAAGGCTTTAAAGGAAGATCTTCCTTGACTAGCCTTGCCTCTGGCAGCTCTAGGCACTCCTTGGCTTACTCCTTTGCCTCCATTTTCACATGGGCTTCGCTTCTCTGTTTGTGTCTTCTCTTCTTCTGTCTATTCCAAGGGCATGTGTCAGGATTTAGGGCTACTCAAATAATCCAGGATGATCTCATCTGAAGATCCTAAATTAAATTAGATTTGCAAAGAACACTTTTTCGGAATAAGATAATATTCACAGGGACTGGGTGTTACCATGTAGACATATGTTTCTTGGGGGCCGCCATTCAACTCACTTGGTGGTACAATCACTGGGGATATTTAGTGTTACCTGAGAGGGGTACAGAGGAAAGGAAAGGAAGCTACGGGCATTTGAGAAGAGTATAACAGAACTGATTAGGCAGCACAGCTCCCAACGAGGAAACATTATCTAGGAGACCAGTGGTGTTTATAAGGAATCTAGGATATGCATAGCTATATATTAGGTGCTATACATTTAGGAGGTCAGCATAGTTCTCAGAATGCCATTATTTACTCAAAATATGACCTTCTCTGTAGTTTATTCTTTTGTGTCTCAGTTTTCCTCTTTTGCAATTATGAATGTCAATTATTTTCTTCTCAGAAAACTATAAACATTAAATAAACTAGTGAGTAACCATGTGAGCTCAAATTTATCCCATCTTCATGTAGAAGTCTCCTTTGCAGAAATACACTAAAGGTCTGAGAGTCCTTTCAGTCATTTTATATAAATAATTGCAGTCAAAATGATTAATCCCTAACTTTTCAGTCAACAACTTTAATATTCCAATCTAAATCATCTTGAAGATAAATTATCCATAGTTATATTAATTATAACACAATTTCTTGAGAGTGCAAATCAAGTGCTTCATAAAATCATTCAGGTCATTAATGTTAAAGTCTACACAATAAAAAATTTCATGGAAATGCAGCATGTTCTAGCTGATCTTGTTTTAAAGAGCAAATAAGACATCAGTACTAGAGAAATGTGTTTATATAATATCCACTAGAAAAAGAAAGTTAATGGCAAATAGTAGAAAGAACAAGTACGTTATAGAACCTATGTATGTATGGATGTATTTGCTAAAATCATTTTGAAAAGCTAATTAATGCTTGCTTCACTTCTCTCCTGGGGCTATTGTGTCTAAGGAAATAAAGCATGAAAAAGACATGTGTTCAGTAAGATAAGGCCAAATATGGAGGATTTATACCATTTTTATTATTACTGGAAAAATCACTTGCATTTCCATGAATATTCAATGTTAAAGGAATTTTTTTTTTTTTGAAATTGATTACAGCTCCTGGAGAAAGAATTACATGGGTAGCTTTGTTTCTATGTGTGTTTCTTAACACTTACCCTGTTATCCAACATTTGCACACATAGACCCACACGTACATCATTTCCATGATGATTTTAAGATAATGTCTGTGACAGTTATTCATGGAATAAAAACAAGAAAGAGTAGGGAGTACATTATCAGTGGAAAGAGACAGTAATGGTGTTAATCGCTATGCGATAAAAACACTGAGAGCCTTAAGTAAATGTCATTTGTTAGTCAACCAAAATTGGAGGCAATAGATATTTGGCTCAAAGAAATATATAAGAAAGCATAGTCAATTTTGGAGACTTTTAGAGAATTATATATATATATATATGTATATATAATATTAAATGTAATAATTATATATAATATACAATTCCATATTGTATATTATATAACATATATTTGTTTATTATATATTCATTATTATATAATACTTATATTGATATATAATGTAATATATATTATTTATATTACATATAATATATAAATATTAGCATCAAATAATAATTACATATGTAAGTGACATATATATATATATATATATATATATATATATATATGGTTAATTCAAATGCTGAATCAGCCTGGGACAGATCCCAACAGATTTTTAATGTCCATATGTTGAAAATACAAATAAGCATTACTACAACATAGCAAGTTAAAAAAGAAAAACAGCAAGTCATCTTGAGCACCATCACTTCAGCAAAAAGAGCCATTATGATTTAATTTTACTTTTTCATTTCTATAATTTTATAAGATTAGGTACCATTTTTTACTACACAGTTATTTCATTTAACACTGTAGCATGTTCAAGTTTCTGTTTAGCTGAAGGCTTTTTCTTAACACTTTAAAAGCATCATAGTAGTTAGAGTTGATAATGTACAATTGAACTGACTACATTTGAATAGAAATTAGTTTCCAGTTCATTGATCAATTATTCATAAACCAATGTATTAGTTAGAAAGAAACTTTAGAAGCCAAAATCCCTAAAATTATCATTTTTTTAACTTAGCACTGAGGCTATTTACAGCTACTGTGCTCCTTTGTGATGTAGTTTTTCTCTTGAACACACTAAATATTCATTTATCATTTGTTTATTCAATACATTTTTGAGACTCTACTGAAGGTATATTGTTAACTAGAGAAACAATGATGAAAAAATTAAAAGCCCATGGCAATCAAGGATAAAATTTTCCAGTGAACAGAGAGAATATAATAGTAAACAGAGAGCACTGTAATTTTGAATAGACCTAAGAGTTTTGAAGAAAATAAGTATGAACATATGAATAAGAGTGATAGAATGATAGGGATGAACTTTAGATGAAGTATTGATAAGGAGACCCTTAAGCTTTTTCTTTTTCTAGGAGTACTCTACTTCCCACATCTACCTTCTCCATTTAAAAGTGATATATAATTACCTGTTTTTGTACCCTTAGACTGTGCAGAAGAATAGAAGGTAATAAATAGCCCAAGCAGAACTATTCAGTCACAATTTAGAAGTGAATCAATGTTGATGACTATAGTTCCTTGGAAATATATTTTTAAAATAAGAAGCTGGTAATCCCAGAATACCAATGGTGTCTAAGAGAAAAGTTTGTCTACTTTTTAGTCTCTTATATTTTATTAGAAGCTGTTCCCTCAGAGCCGCCAGCTGCAGATAGGATGAGTGGAGAATGACTTAGTCTTTGAATATATCATGCCATTATCAAAGCACCACGCCTGTCTAAAATTGCTTGAGGTATAGGGTAAGCAGTAACTCTTCTTCACATTTAAGTGATGAGATTATTAAGGAGTACCATATCTAAATGGATCTTAGCATCAACTGGAATTAAGCATTCCAGTCTTTTATTTCTTGTAATAAGTGCCTACTCCCATCATGACTTTTCAAATCAAAGTAATTTCATTCTGTATCTTGATAGTATCACAACTGTGAAATTAAATTGCATTTGATTTTTAGCTCCCTGAGATCAACCTTCAGTTTGCATCCTACAACCTGGTACTATCATTTAATTTTAATGCCATTGTGAACTCCAGGTTGTTTTAATATATGTCTTTTTCTTTTTATTTTAAGTCAACAATCTAACCTTTATTCAGCAGGGAAAATAAAAATAGATGAAATAGATTAAAACTAACAATGGTTTGTTATTTTCTTTGCTGACTTGATCTTTAGTTTTCTGGCTGGAAGGTTTTAGGGAGTGGCAGTATGTTACTCTGGCATTTGACCATAAGTAGGAGTTGTGCAATGAAAGCAAATGATTTCACAGCAAAGAAGGAAGAGGAAGGAATTTGTGCTATCAGGATGTGTCATGGCTGTTACTAAAGTAGAGTCACTACATGACCTCTTCATATGAAAACAATAATCACACATATGATGATATATATAAGGTATTCGGGCTAAATGAAGACTCTGATTAAGTCTCCACCATTCCTCTGCTGCCCTCTGCATGCCCTGGGCAGAAGAGTTTCCTCTATCAGAATGTTTCACACATTGTGTTTGCAATGTCAGAATACAAAATATGTGCTTTGGTGTTTACAACAGCTTCTGTGATTTGTATGGGCCCAAGAGGTAAAGAACATGAATCCCATTCACATCCGGGAAGCTTGGAATTGTACTGAATGTGGGTCACCTAAAGAAATGGGCACTTGAACTCAGTAGAACAAAGGTAATCACTTTGAGTGAACAAGAATGGATGAAGTCAGCCTGCACTATTTCAGAAAGCATGTCTCCAGGAGGCTTATTACTCAGAGGGGCCAGTTCTGCTCCCTTCAGTTTCCCAGCCTATCAACCGATCCAGGAACTCTTACGATTTGAGAATGGGTAAGGTCCTATTATGGAAGAATAGTTCAGGTTACCATGGGTGGGAGTTGCAAAACTCTACTGGGGAGTAACCAGAAGGAAATCCCAGACTGAGGAAGAACCCAGAGATCCTGAAAGCACAAGCAGAAGGAGAGCAATAATGAACATATGTCTGGCTAAGTCAGAGGAAATGGGCTGTGCGTGTGCAGCAGAGCAACCCGGGAGAGCAGAAGAGGAGGACAGCAACAGCTTTGGGCTGATTCTGCATAAGACGACCACTCCCGCTCACTCAGTACTTCCTACTTAAACCTGCTTCCAGCAATTTCTTGTGGGCTAATGTCCTTCTCTGAGACTCTCAAACTGGTGGAGAATAGAGAACATTTTTATTATATATATAAACATGCCTGAGAGTTCTTAGGAATATTGGAGGCAAATAATTACAGAAACATATTGATATTCCTGTTTATCAAGTTGAGTAAGAGCCCAGAGCAGTGAGATTTGGAGTTGAGATATTCTGTCTTCTGTAAAGACATAATTACTCTTCATTGATTTTCAAGGCTGGCACACTAAACCCAGATTGCACATGGGTAACATTACAAAGAATTTCCATCTGTTATTACCTTTTCTCTAACAACTCTGTAAAGTGAGCAGGGCTGATAGTTTTATTATTTTTAAATGGTGGAGAAATTACTATACAGAGGGGTTGAGTGAGGTTCAGTCTCTGAGCTGATACCCCAGGAACTTAGCATATACTATGAATTCTCTGCTTAAACTTGGTATTTTCCAGGTTTGTTCATTTGTCTAAATTTCTGATATCATGTGAATTTATATAGTCTGCCTCATATTGGCATAAACTTTTTTGCTTCATAAAAATGGATAATAGTGATAAAACTTACCACCCCCTCTATTTAAAATAACTGGAATTAAATTTTCATCTAAGTCTTAAATTTGTTTTGGTTTTATTGATCTTTCTAAAAAATACGATTTCTATTAGAATCTATAGAATCATATCATAGTTAATTTTTTTTTCTTTGAAATAAATCTTAGGGGTTACCTTTTCCAACTTCTCAACCAGTAAGGAAGGAATCTTTCTGGTGAAAACAGAGCAAAAATCTAGCATTTAATTCAGTCAGTTTCTAATGTTGCTCTGCCTACAGACTAGATAATTTCTCCATTTCAAAAGACTTTCTAAAAAGTCAGCACAGTACTAAGAAGTCCCCCATTAATTCCACATCATGAGAAGTGAACAAACTACTTTTATGGTTTCTACAGGAAGGAAAAACTAATTCGACTGTTACCTGAGAGCACCAAAAGTAGGAGACTGAAAAATACCAAATATTTTGCAGGAAAGAATTAGTTATTAGTTGAAATGAAAACTTCTCCAACCAGTTTTACATTTTGTATGGAGTGTTCATGCTATCATTTATCCGAGTGTGGTATTTGCTGTGTCCAGACCATCCTTTGGTCTCTTGGTCAGTAAACCAAGGGCTGTGTTTAAGTCTCATGCAACAGATGCCACTGCTCTTACACTGAACAGCAAACTCTTTTCCAACATCTTGAAACAGTAGTTTTAACTTTTTGCTTCATATTCTGAGGTTTGCAGTTCCTACTGAGTAGCTAACATTTATTATGTAATTTCTATGGACCAAGCACTATTCCAAGCACTTGACAGGGATTATATTCCTAACCTCTATAGCCATCCTAAGAGATATATATTATTCATATTAGCATCTTCTTTATACAGGTGTGAAAATTGAGGAAACGCAACTTTAAACCCCCCAAAGCCATAGAGCTGGGAATAGCAATCCAGAATTTGAATCCCTGTCAAGCTCCCAAGCCCACACTCACTCTTAACCTATTTGCTGTTTCACCCTAAGTGAAGGACACTAATTTTGGATGTGGTTTACTACTGTACTTTTGAGCAATTAAGCCTTCTTCATTTATTCATTTATTCCACATCATTTATTGGGAGTTTATGGAGAACAAGTTACCGTGCTTGGCCCTTGATAAACACAAGACATTTCTCTTAAGGAGTGAAAGTTTTAGTGAGGACTTAAAAGTAAAGTCATGATGGTAGTGCTACGTAACAAGTATGATAAGGTAGTGGTACAAAGACAGCAAGCTGAGGAGCAATGAAGGAACATCTAGATCTAATCAAGTCAGAGCAGCTGCCTGGTGAAGGCTTATTTGAGCTGAGTTTTGAAGGACAGTAACAGTGAGCTACATAGGAGGAGTGCAGAGGCAATTCTAGGCAGCCATAACGACATTCCTGAAGGAAAGGATGGAAGCACAGAAGAGAAATGTTGGAGGAACAGCAACGGTTGTTGTGGCCAGGCCAAAGGTGTCTGCAGCAGTGTGGTGGGAGAGCAAATGACAAAAGGGGTTGAGACCAGATCGTTTGCACTGTAGATATTATGTATTCAGTGCTTCCTATTGTCCAGGCATTGGTGTTTTCCACTGATACTCCATTCAATCCTTACAGCTTTCAAACCTAGACACTGTTGCTATTCAGTTTCACAGGAGAGAACACTGAGGCACAAAGGTGTTCAATCATTTAGACAAAGTCGTATGGGCAGGATTTGAGTCAAGAGAAGGGTTCCAGAATTCATGCTCTTTTTTTCTTTTCTTTTCTTTTCTTTTTCTTTTTTTTTTTTTTTTTTTGAGGCGGAGTTTCGCTCTCGTTACCCAGGCTGGAGTGCAATGGCGCGATCTCGGCTCACCGCAACCTCCGCCTCCTGGGTTCAGGCAATTCTCCTGCCTCAGCCTCCCGAGTAGCTGGGATTACAGGCACGCACCACCATGCCCAGCTAATTTTTAGTATTTTTAGTAGAGACGGGGTTTCACCATGTTGACCAGGATGGTCTCGATCTCTTGGCCTCGTGATCCACCCGCCTTGGCCTCCCAAAGTGCTGGGATTACAGGCTTGAGCCACCACACCCGGCCACCATGCTCTTTTTTTCTGCGCTAAACTGACAAGCTCATGAAGATCCTTACATCATAGGCCAATGTGATGGAATTTTCTTGAATGCTTCTGTAGTAAACACACACAGAAGCTGTTATATACTACAACAGATTCCCCTAGGCTAATTTCTTTTATACATTAGCATTTGTCCAATAATAGTAGTCACAATTTATTCTTGCTTACTATTTACCAGGTTTTATATAAGCATATATGTTATTTCATTTAATTTGTGCCTGTAACAATGAATGAGTACTACAAATTGTAATATGAGAATAAAGCTCATTAATATTATATAGTTACCAGTGTTAAAGTCAACATTCAAAGTCAGATTAACCAATTCTAAAGCATTAATTTTTTTGCTACATTCTTTTCACAAATGTATTGCAACTGTCCCATAAGCTTGTGTTGTAAAAAGTATGTGTCGTGATTAAAGTCTTCACCATTTAAGAAGACCAATTCCAGTACTTGGGTTCTAAGGTGCTATTTAATTGGCACTGCTCAAATAGAGAAATGCAGAAAGCTCAACTATTAATGAATGCTTTACTGTTGTTTAAACATTTATGATCTTATTTCCTTGAAGTAGAGTTCTCATCAATTTATGATGGGATTCCCTTGCAGTTAAGTAATCTAAATCTTTTTAAAGTCACTTTAAGATGTGAAATGCTAAACTTCTGAGATTTTCTTTAACTACTTCAGTGAGAATTAAACGTGTGACAGTTTCACCATAAACATACGTACTACTTACAACTGCTGCACTCCCAACCCTTGCACAGTCTTAGACCTTTTTGTTGAATATTAAGAAGCTCACTGAAAAGCAATTCTCTTTTGTCTCTATTTGGTATAACAGTCATCATACTATCATGGTTAAGGGAAATTAGTCTAGGTTTGGATTTTAGATCTACCACCTACTATCTTAGTTTCCTTCTTTATAAAAAGTATCTCATTGGGTAGAGGGGATATAAAATATAAAAATGCATGTCTTTAAAACACAAACAACTAGGTGAAGCCTGGCACAGAGTACACAATCTCCAAACTTCCTAATTAACCCCTGTCATGTCTGTTTTTACTTCTCAGTCATATTCCACAGCATAACAGCTCCACTCTTGCTGTATCTGCTGATTGGCAATCACAGATGTATTTATTGTCAGTTCTATTTCTTAAGCACAAGTAGATCCTTACCACCTGCTCTGGTTTGAATGTGTGCCCTCCAAAATTCAGGTTTCTGAATATGATAGTATTTAGAGGTGGGGTCTTCAAAATGTGATTAGCCACAATGGGTCCTCCCTCAGGAAGGATAGAATTAAGGCACTTGAAAATTTCATGCAGCATGCCATTATCACTTGCTCTTCTGCCTTCTGCCAGGTGAGGGTTCAGCAAGAAGGCCGTCACCAGATGCTGGCATCTTGGTCTTGGATTTTCCAACCTCCAGAGCTGTGAGAAATAAATTTCTATTCTTCATGAATTAGTCTCAGGTATTTTATCACAGAAGAAGAACTAAGATACCACCTCTACCGTTCTTCCGGTTCTTTTTTGGAATTGCCTCGATCTGGGTATAATGACAGATTTCACAACTTACTGCATTAGTTTGGGCAAGTCAAGCAATCTAGACCTAATTTCTAGAATCACAAGAATGTAGAAAATATTTCCTTGGTTTCATTTGACTTTGGAATTTGGAACAGCTGAATAAAATTTAGAATATAATGATTTATTCTCTTAAAATATCTAAGCCTCACAGATTCAGCATATGGAGTCTCACTTCCCTATCTTAATATCAAAGGAAATGCAAACAATTGCTATTAATGATCAGTTATCCCCATTTCGTGTTCCTTAGAGAGAACTGTCTGTACTGTTTACAGGGAAGTGCTGAAACAGAGCATCTTCCCTGCCTGGATTCTGGCATCAGAAAATGATCCCACACGCTGACTTTCTTTTACTCCAGTCGATATCCTAAGATCCCAGAGAAGAGCAGTCTGCTCCGCTTACCTGACATATGTCCTCTGCTGTGGGGTGCAAGTTAGTCACAGAGAAGAATTATTTAAAAACAGCAATAACAACTTGGTTTCATCTTTTTCCTTCTCAGACCAATTATCTATGAATTCTTGTTAATATTTGGTGACAACATAAAATAGATTACAAGAAATTTTAGCAAAATAAAGGTAACAATAGAGCCAGACTTCCTATGTCTGGAATCCTATCTCTACCATCTCGTGGTTTTGTCAATCTGGAGCAAGGTAATTCACCCCTTTGCTGTGCCTTAGTTGACACATCTTAAAAATGAAGATTATGATAATACCTGCCATGTAAGGTTGTTGTAAGGATTAAAGGGAATGACATACATGTAATGCTTAGAACTTGGGAAGCTAGGAAACACTCAAGTATTGTTGTAGTAGTAGTGGTAAGAGAAATAGAGTTTCTTCATGTCTTTCTTTTTTGCTTGCCTTCCTTCTCAACAAGGAGATGTTAGAATCACAAATCTGTCTCCAAGGGACTTATCTGACTGATGAAACCTGTATAGTTTGTTTTTGTTTTAGCACAACCTATAAGAAAACACGTAACTCGTGATACAGCTTGTTATGCACTCTGCAGACAAGGCAGGGTCTCTGCTTTCACATCTCACTCTTGGGTCTGTCAGTGGAGCTATCTTTTTGAGTTGCCTGAGTACATTAGGATACCTGAAGTGTACTTAGATGTACATGTCAGGATTTGTTTATTCATTTTAGCCAACCAAGTAGTCAGTAAACATGGTTTACATGGAGAGCATAAAAACTCAGTGACATTTTAATCCCAGCCGGAAGCAAGAAGGAAACTGAGCTTAGGAGTCTTCTTGATCTGGGTTCTTAAAAGTCACTAAGTAGATAAATGCACTAGATATTGAAATCTTGACTTAGATGAATGTGTGGTGCGGAGAATCTGTGTGTGGGGGGAAAATCCATAGCTAAATTTCCCAGCAGATGCAAGAGCATTAAAAATAGAAAATTTAAGTTCAAATTTGACTTCCTCCTAGATTCAATAAAGAACTAAAAAGAGTTTTATCCTTGTAGGTTATACTTTTCACAAGGACACAGTGAAGTCTTAACCTTTACCTTGGCCTTATTAAAATCAATTTTCCATAACAGTACTACCTCTGAAATATTTTCTGGCTTATGATGTTGTTACTGGCTCTACCTTATTTATCAGTGTCATTTCTGTTGGTACCAGTAACTTACGTATACGTTTAAACCTTTGCCTCATATTTTATTTAATCAGAAACTAGAATCATTTTTTTTCTGGACCATGTGGTGAGAAGAAGTCAATATATTTACAGTTTGTGAAACAGGGGAAGAATTATATTAAGATTCTGAAACTCTATTTAGTGAGAGTCCTTGACCTACTTACCATAAACTAGCAAATCCCATGTTTAAAGGAATTCTTTATGTTTTGTTATGCTGGCTCTTCTGGATCCTGAGTTATTTTTCTTAAATCTTCATGCCTTTTTCTGTCTCGGTGGGAAAGAAGTTGGACTTTTAGGCTCTGCATTAATCAAAACAACAAAAATCCTTAAAGGCAAGCCACTCTTATGTTTTAATTCTTGCTCCCTCTAGAAAACCTATATCTTTTCTCTTTGAAAGAGTGATATTCTTAAGAGCAAGGATATTATCTGACCCATTTGTGTTTGCTGCTTCTAAAAAGGGAATACCATTTAGTGTTTATATTTAATGAATGATGATAATTTGTAATTCTGTTTGTCAATTCATGTGAGTATTAATATTCTCAGTGAACATAATTTTAAATTTCCACTATTTTTCTCTTATTCAAGGATATTTAAATTTATATATGCTCTTTAAAATAACCACGAAGAAACAAAAATTTTAAAATATCTTCTGCAGTGGAATCCAGAAGCTTTCACTTTCATAGGTCTTCTCAGAAACATGCATGGTTCCAAAGATTATTACTGATCTTAGAGGCAGAGAAATTTCAATGGTAGCAGAAAGTAATAACCTTTATCAATTACGAATGCGTTAGTCTGACAATGCTGCTGGCTTTTATGTGGGATTGCAAAATTTGGGGGATGCACCAAAAAGTCAGAGGAGCATCCATTCGTGAGGCTATTAGCATGCATTCCTTTTTGTTGCTTCTACTTTTTTCCCCAAATATGTTTCTCCATTTGTTCAGAAAATCAATGACAGTAACTTGGGGTTATACAATCCTTTTTAACTCCAAGAGTCCGCAGCATTTCGCAAATCAAATACTTGAATATACCTCGTCCACATTTAATTCTTTTTATGTCTCAAATAGAAACCTAAAGCAACCTATTCTTTTCTGTTTTCATGCACTTTGATGTCTGAGGACTGACAACTTTAATTGTGCTCCTCATAAAGCAAATGCAGACTCTTCCTTATCATCACAATAGTCCTAAAGAGCTGTGATTAAAATGCGGTGGTCAATAGGCTGCTTTTGATTAGAGCAGGTCAAATCAACTTAACTTTTGCAGTATGATGACATAAAAGGCAACACTTACAAGGAATATCACTATTCCATCCATATATTTGAATTAATCAGATTGATGTTCTGACATTCTTTACCATCTGACCAGTTATATAAATAAAACTGAAATCTAGATGCCAGAAAGTGTTGGGTGCAAGAAGGAAAGAGGAAAGACAGTTTCCTTGTGAGCATCATGTCGTTTTTCTTTTCTATGAATGTAGTTAAAAAATAAATTCACAGTGCTATTTGAGAGATTGATGGATAGGATCAACTTGTGTTTAGGATGATCCTAGTTTGTTTTTCAAATCAGTATTCTAAATCCTTTGGACACAGAAAATTTTTAAAGTAATTTCTGATTATCATGCATATTACAAGACCATGTTATTTGTAAACTGTCACAGCTGAATATTTTGAAACACAAAATTATCAAATCTACAGAGAAGTAAGAGTTTTAAGAGCTCTTTTGATCTCAGATTAATCATTACACCTGTGGAATACCACTTTACCCCACTGAGATTCTAGCATGTTGGTCAAGGATCATTTTTCTTTCTCTTCCTAAACATGTCAATAGAATTCAAAACTCCAGCTGCTATCTTTAATTACCTGAACAAAAATCCATTATGCAGGTAGTTCAAGTTTTAATTTACCCCCTGTTATGACACTAAAATGTCAAGAGAAAAATATGTGATTCCGAGTATAATATACAGTCTGGAGAAGTTGCCTAAAAGGGAGGACTGCTAATAGATCTATCATTTGAAAACTAAAGAGTGGAGTTTCTTCTGTGACTTAATAATCTGTTTCATTTCTATTGTGGGCTGAATGTTAGCTGCCTATTTTTACTTCTTTTTTATATTGCTTAAATTGGAGTCAATTTTTTACTTCTGGCTTAATAATGTAAAGAAAGCACACACTAGATTTGATCTGGCTATTCATAAAAACATTCTAATCTGTCCCTGATCCTTTCTGCTAGTGTCTAGGTGGTGTTTATCTAGCTGAAGGCATGTGTGAAATTTCCAAGCATTATGTTGCTTTGTCAAGTTATTCAGAGTATTCCCATGGCAAGATAGAAAAACAGCTGCCTCTTTGCAGGTGTGGGAAATGAAACCATGACTTTATTGGACATAAATAATACAATTGTGGATTAAAAACAAGTATAGGTATTCCAAAAATACAAGTGAGATCTCAAATGGCTGTGTTACTGGTCTAGGATTGTGAGTTGACATTTTTATCAGGTTATTTGGATTCTCAAACTTTGACTCTTTGATTTCGTGTCATGTCACTCTCTCAATTTCCCGCCTGGGTAAAAAGCTATGAGACATCCTCTAACACCAATTTAATCTTGTGGCTCATGTCAGGGCCTTCATTGTGAGCTGCATAATTCCACCTTCTCTCCTATTCTTATGTGATGATGACAGCAACACTGTTTTCTATAGATGAAGCAGCCTATGAACTAGCATCTGTGAGGTATTGGCATTTCCTCTCCAAAGGTGATTTTTTTTGCTCTTTCCAGAACTGCTGTGGAATAAACCTGCTAAAGGAAAGTTTTACAGTTTCTTTTCCACTCAGCAGGTTGAATTTCTAGGTCATACGGTAGCTTTGTTCTGCCCCAGAAGCTATTAATGAGTCAAAATCCCACAAGAAAATAGCTAACTTGGCCCTAAAGGGACGTGTATAATAAGGCAAGCATGAATGGAAATGGCTAATATTTACTGAATTTTATGTGCCAAGCACTATTCTGAGTGATTTACATGAGCTAAGTAATTAAACTGTCATCACAATAACTCTATGAGTAGAGAGTAAGTCATACATATGGAAATAGTATATATTATATACATAATATACATATATATGTATCTGAGTAGATTTTATGCATATATATATGCATGCATATATATACACACGCATCTACACACACACACATATATATGCCAACATCATCCTTGTAGTTGCTTAGACCAAAAATTTAGAGTCGTCTTTGATTACTCTCGTTCTCTCTAAATCCATGTCCATAAACATACATCTAGAACCCGTCCATGTATGTTGAACATGTATCTAGAACCTTTCTGTTCATCACCTCCACTGCCATCAACTTGGTTCAAGTCACCAGACATCTTGCCTGGATTAACAGACTCATTAATAGGTCTTCCTTTTTCTTGATCTTACTTTTACCCCCATCTCTTTGCCACACAGTGGTACTTTTAAAACTTAAGTTAGATCTTATCTCTCCTGTATCAATATCCTACAATTGTCCTTCATTTCATTCAAACACCAAAGTCCTTATAATGCTCCGTTAGATCCTATATGACCTGACCTCATCAGTCACTGCCATTCTCCTGTTTGCTCGGTCCTAACTGCGTTAGTCTCCTGCCATGCACACACCAGATGCTTACGGCCTTCCCTCCAGGGTTCCTTCCTTCTAGAATATTCTTCCTTTAAATATCCACTTGTCTAACAACCACCTTTTTCAGGTCCTTATTCAAATCTTACTTTCTTAACAAAACAAAGTATGTTCCATCTTGCAGTCATCATTTTCCTTAGTATTAAAAATTAGGCTCAGAGAAGTTAAATACCAAGAGTACAGTTTAAACCTGTGCAGTTTGTTCTTTTAAGTGACACACTAGAATTATTAAAGAGTCAAAATCTAAGCCCTTTTCCTTGAGGGCATACTTACACAGTTTGGGGCTTGATACAACTGAGAGACATGTACCGTCTTACCCAGGTCTGCCTTTTCGTGACTATGGCTTGCATAGGCTGTTCTGCGGTTTGAAATAGCTGCTCCTCCTCTTTCCTGCCCTTCATACCAGATTTGGCTCAAGTGCCATCTTCTCTGCTGGGCTTTCCACATCCTCGCCAGATCTTCAGCCTATTTTCTATGTCCTCTCCCCACAATATTCAGGCTTCAATCATGGACTCACTGAGTTGTACTGTGTTTCATCTATTTATATACTGTATTCCTTGTTTCTGACAAAAATGAGTACTCAGTGAATACTGCTCTGAACATTGGATAAATGAACAAATTGTTAATCCAAGTGTTTTAGGCACAAATTAAAATTTTGTACGAGCCAAGATTTCTGTCTTCAAAAGGCTAGAACAAGTGAAATTTCCTCTGTATGCCTACATACATGTGTACATATATGCCTGTGTGTCATGAATGTACATACACTTTTGTAGTCCCAAATTTGGAGGTATCAGGAGCTTATTTCTCATATATCTCACATCTCTCATCACCACATAATAAAATATTTGACCCTTTTACTGTAGTTTCTGTCCAACAAGTGAGGTACTTTTTCTTGTTAAGTACATTCTATGGAAACTGATGAGATGCTCTCATTAAAGGAAGGTTTTCAAACAAAACTAAACTTTCTAGAAGGAAAGCCATACATTTAAACTAAAGACAGTATTTTTTGAAATAAGCTCACTTTGCTAGCCTAAATTGAGTACCATGCCTTCCACACAATTTTCTTTAGCCATTATTGCTTACCTTGCTTGCTCCAGAGATGTTTTTCTGTTACGGATCAGTTCTGGACTGAATGTTTATATCCCCTGCAAAATTCATATGTTGACGCCCTAATTTTCAGTGCAGCTGTATTTTGAGATAGGATATATATGGAGGAAATTACAGATAAATGAAGTCATAAGGGTAGAGACCTAATCCAATAGGATTAGTGTCTTCCTAAAAAAGAGACTCCAGAGAGAGCTTCCCACCCCTCCCTAGAAGCCCCGCTTCCCGCATCCAGCTATGTACCCTGAGCCAGCCTGGAAGAAACCCAATAGGCTAGAACCCTTGGAGCATTCAAAACAGAAAATAAATTTCTGTTGTTTAAGTCACTAAATCTGTGGTATTTTGTAATGGCAGCCTGAGAAGACCGAGGCATATACGCTGGTATATTTACAGTTAGTATTTCTCTCACAAAGCTCATTCTTGTTTCTTTAGATGAATAGTAAATTTAGGGGTACAGAAATGCACACTCTTCCTGTTCACTCATTCATGCTTGTATTACTTAGAAATTGTAAGTGTTTACATTTCTTGAATAACATACCCTTTTCTTCTAATAAATTAAAGCCTCCTTTCTTTTTTTTTTTTTTTGTCCTGTCTTCTTTTGGCAGATTTAATATTACATTTCTCAACTTTTGTAATGTGAAAAAAGCAAGTGACAATTTCTAGGGCACAATGAGAACTACGTTTGCTCCTCATGAACACTCGGCTATTTCATTCTGAATTTTCTAGAGTAGGAAGTTAAAAATGCATATGTCTTAAAACTTAGGCTTCAGGCAGTGATTTTAACATTTTTTCGGAGTCACAGTCCCTTTCGAGATTTTAATGGAATGCACAGGGGCAATTATATGTAAAATTTCAGCTGGTCATGGATAGCATGAAACCCGTTCAAGGACTTGCTTAGGTGTTCTTGAATCCCAGCTTATGAATCTCTGTTCTAGGCAGTGTAACTGTGTTTATCATAGTAGTTGGAACTAATCTGAGCTTTCTCTAAATACTCGAAAATAGAAAGATTTTGGACTTATATAATCTGAAATAACATTCTAAGTTTTCCACACCAGTACTTCTTATGAAAGACTCTGAAGTGGGAAAGTGTGAGGTTCTGATATTGGAAGTTTTACAGTACTGAGTAAACTAAGAATTCTGTAAGCTCCCTGAAACAGCCCACTGCTTTCCTGATGGAATCAGCAAAGTAGGTTGCCTGTGATATTTTTAAAATGATGTGGGGAATGTTTCAAGCCCTGACCACAGACTACACATTAAAGTGAGTCATGATGGTGACTTATACCTTGAGCCATAGAGACAAACAGCCTTAAGGGAAATCAGTTTCTGAAAAGCAGCTTGTACGTTCTGATAGATGTCATGTTATCCTAATAGAAGTGAAGGATGAGGAGCGATTAGAGGGACTCCTGGTGTTGGTGCACTTACAAGCCGACTCTGGAGCTCAGTGAAGAGAAGGACTGCCTCAGATGCTGATGGGGTGGGGGTTTGCTGCCCCTTCTCTCCATGGGCTTAACTGAGCCAGCATTACAGTATTAAAGCTGGAGACTTCTTCTACAGTATATCTTACCTTCTAACTCCATGGGAGAAGAAAAGAAGCATATGGCATTTGTTCTTAAGAAAAAAAACTAACCTTATAAACTCTAACTTCTAATGGCTTCAGTTTAAATGTAACAAATGGACCCTTGAGATACAGCATAAAAATTGGAGACTTTTAATGATACTTTAATTATAATGAAGGGGAATAGAACAGTCCTTCAGTAACCCTCTTTATTATATTAGATGCTGAAAAGCAAATACACACAAAACAATATGGTTCTTTTATTACCAAGCGGATGCTCTGATGGATGAAAAAGTGCATAGTGTACAATATGGATAATGATGTCTCTTGAACATAAACATATTATTTCTCTTTTTAGAATGAGAAGATTCATTTAGGTCCACTGCTTTGCAAATGTGGAATCAGGGATACAATATGTTGATGGTGTTCTGTGGAGGACAATATGCAGAAGACATCTTAAACGTAAGAAAAATTTTAAGTGAATTTGGTATTCAGAAGAAACAGACTTTTAAGTGAGAACAAAAACTCTCTCCCAGATCATCAGATATAACAAATTTGATGCTGCACAAGTGGCATTTTTTTGTGTAAAGACAGCAGAAATCTGTTTCTCCTGAGTCCCCTGCTATTTATGAATGCAAAAAAGAAACCAAGCTTCCCTTCCCTAATTGCACCTGGCAAATAGTCAGAATGACAGATTGGGAATGTTCTTAGTAAATTCCTTAGACAGAGCCAAACACCCTGACACACACTACAATTATATCTTTTCTTCCCCCTCCCGCATACACAGTCACCATAGCTGTCATTTCTACCATCATTGAGAAAATACCTAAGCCTTCCAGGTCTTGTCTCTGTGCATGTCTTTATTTCTCAGCTTTATTCTTTAATAAATATTTATTAATAGATATGCTTTGGGGTTTTAAAGTGGTATCCATTTCAAGATATTACACCTATAACTTTGAGCAGGAAATGCAATTATATGTTTCAGAATATTTGCTGAGTCTTTGTGAGATTGGTTTGTCGGAAAGAGCACTGATTTTTGAATCCTAGCTCTGCCAATTGTGTGATTTCAGAGAGCAACTGAAGCTTTCTTGAACCGGTGGTTTTTTAATCTATAAAATGGAAGTGATAATGCTTACTATTTTTCTTAAAGAGTTACTGTGATAAAATTAGATAACATATACGAAAGTACATGGTAAACTGAAAAATGTTTTCAAAGTAATACCATTTTTGTTATTTCTATTATATATAACTTTGCTTCTGACAAACCAGATCAAAAATTCGATTTATATCTGCTACCTGTGGCATTTTATACTTATAAAATGGTACCAACAATTCTTTTTTATACTGTGAGTCTTCAAGGTCAGTTAACAGTGCCTAGTACATAGTAGGTGATAAATCAATTTATTTAATGAATGAATGATACTAATGAAAAAGTAGTAATTGATCAATGCTTACTTGTTTTTGAAAGAGTTCTAAGATTCTGTCTCTATTTAATCTTCATAGCAACCCCATGAAGTAAGTGTTATATTACTCAGTTCCTAGATAATAAAACTCTGGTACAGATTGGGACAAATATCTACGAATTAATTATTAAGGATTTAGGCTATAAAACTTGACATAATGAACAAGATTCCAGCTCTTAGAGTTTATATTCTAGTTTGAGGAAGAGGAAGACAGACAATAATCAATAAACCTAATAAAAGAGAGAATATGATTATCACTAAGGGAAAAATATAGGGAAGAGGGAGCGCATAGGCAGTGTTGATGATTAGGGATGAGACAAATGTACACATTGAAAGAGATAGTCTGGGTAAGTCTAATTGAAAAGATGACATTTGACATCCGATCTGAAGAAATGTGTTAGCCACCATGCACATATCTAGCAGAAGAATTATCCAGATAGAGGCAACAGCCAGTGCAAAAGCGCTCGGGCAAGAGTCTGCCTGCAGTGTGAGAGTATTAACGAGCTCAGATTGCCTGGAGCAGACTGAGTGAGAGACCAGTGATAACAGGTGAAATCAAAGGCAGGACACCTTATAAATCCCTGGAAGGACCTACACTTGGGGGCAGTTGGAGGATTCAAGATAAAGTGGACTGGTGATTCAAGCTCTCAATACCTGTTGTATTGAGAGTATCCTCTCGGGAGGTGAGGGTGGACATAGTGAGATCAGTTAGAAAGGGATTAGACTATCAGAGGTGAGAGATGATGGAGCCTTAGACAAGGGGATAGCAGTGGAAATGGTGGTAAATTGTTTGTGGATATATTTCGAAGGTAGGACCGATAGGATTGCCTTATGATTTGGATTTGGAATTTGAAAGAAGTCAGAAAATAAGTTTTACAATGCCTTACTTCAATTTCTAGGCACAAAAAGTTCCAAGAACTGTTCAGAGATTTTGTTGACCTACAAAGATTTTGAAGTTTGCAAAAGAAGATGAGAATTAAGGATAAAAATTAATATGGGCTTTCTTCAAACAACTTCAATATTGAAAGAAAAAATACCAAAGAAGGTTTGATTATTTTGCAAAGAGTGGAGGGGACTATTATCAACATTTTGCACCCCATACTTATATTTATGTTATTGCCAGAGATACAAGGTTGTATTTGTAGATCCAGGGAAAAAGTGAGTTATATGGAGCTGAAGCAGTAGAGTTTCTTGGTTAGTTCAGACTGTGGAACCAGGCTACTTTGGGTGTGAATTCTGTTCTATTATTTACTGGTAAGTTTAGCCCTGAACTCACAAGGTTATTGTAAGGATTAGATCAATTATTGTAAGGAAAGAGTTCAGAATAATGTCTAGAAATTAGTGTCACATAAGTGTTGGGTATTATTGTGTGTGTGTGTGTGTGTGTGTGTGTGTGTATGCATGTGTGTTGGAGTTGTTTACTTTATGTGGCTGTTTTATTGCTATCTTGTACTTCCATTAGCAACTTTGCAAAATGCTAGTTTATTAAGATGTCAGACGATCAGTCTCTGAGGGACTGATTTATGCTCAACTCAGATGAATCTTATTCACAAGGCAAAATAGCAACTTAATTGTTTCCTCTGCAATTAATACTACCAAAATAACTAAATATACATGTCAGCAAGTATAAAATTATCTTCCAGAATATTCATCCAACAATGGAGAAATGATGTCAGAAAGCAAAAGGTGGTTGAAGACCTTAAGAAAAGTTTTTATAACGTTGTGGCACCTTGGTATATGATCGTTTCCTGTAAGAATTCTTGGAAAGAAAACAAGAATCCTGATATCAGTTAGTTAGCAAAAATATTTTCTAGGTAGAGATGGGGACCTACATAATTATCATTTTCCATAGATCTTCATTTTTAATAATGCTTGTATATGACAATCTATATCTTTCCTTTGATTACAAAATCTTCTTTATTATTTTAATATGCCTCCAGTGCATGTGGTCATTTTCAGAATTTTAACCTGTTTTGCACTAATTGTACTCATTGTATGTGAATTGACAGTTTACTGATTGCCTAATAATATTGAAGAGTGCATATCCATCTCATTATTAATATACACTTATTAATGTGTATATTAATATGTGTATATTAATATGTGTCATGTTTCAAAGTGTATTTTTTTGAAAGATATATCAGATCAACTAATCCATGTGTGAATGAATTTTAGTTAGCTCCATCATAAGAAGCTGTTTTTCCCAATTGTGAGTATCTAACTCCTATAACATAGTACTGTATTCTGAGACTCACTCTTTAGTTTTAGTAATTAGGAAGGAAAGAAAGGGAAAGAAGAAAAAACTGGTGTATAGGGATGGAATGTGGTTCTTCTTGAGATCTCTTAGTGAGAGAGGATTAGAAAACGATTGCTACTTGGACAAAGTTTTGCAGCTGTCACTATCAAACCCATCAGATTCACCATGGGAGCCATATTCTGAAGGTCTGTAACCTCAAGATGACAGCTTAAAGCCCCAAAGTGATAAAAAATGCAGAGTTAGCTTCTTTTAATCATTAATCATTTTTTGTGTAATTTGATTTTTCTCCTCATTTGTTTTAAACCCACCCAGACATTTTTGTTTTTTCTTTGGAGTGCTCCCGGGCATTTGTTTTACCCAATGCAATTAAAAATTCATTATGTGATGATCCACAGGGTTCATCTGAATTTGGCACTGCTTTGAAAGATTCAGTTATTTGCCTGGGCCAAGAGGAATTCTTTTGAGAAGATAAAGTATGGGATTTTAGCAATAATGATGTTGCTTTGCCTTATGTAAGTACTTAATTAGTGCTGCAGGAAAACACATCATTAACTTTCAATAATATTTCCTGGAACATAAAGTATAAAAGACAAAGTTTATGTTATTTAACATACATTTACAACAAAAATGTGCACATATAGACATCAATAAAATTATAAGTAGCATTATATTATAAAAGAAAAAATGGCTTCTCCAAAGTGAAATTGATTACATGTATTAGATAATATTGTTAGAAAAACTTGAAATAATGTTGATTGGATCTGATGTTCTGACTCCACAAATTACTTCTTATATGGTTTGTTTTCAAGGCACCACATACATATTTTATCAAATGCTAGCAAAATAAAACAATATTGCCAAGAAAAAAAATTCTTTCATGCCAATACAGAAGAAAGAACACAATTCATTATTGAGAAGCATTGTCAGATTTATACGCATGTAAGGTAGCACGAAAGTGACTACCAGTTCTGGACAGCATTTCATACAAATTTACTGAGTAAAGTAGAAGAAAAACACAATGAAAATGTCTCATAGTTTTTTGGAAGCTAAATACATGCACCTGGTGATTGTGTCCTGTAAAATCCATAATAAAATTATGAATTGACTTGGAATTATGGTTGCAGTTCCAAGGAACAGAAAGGCTCAAGACTTTGCATTTTAAAATAAAAAGTTTCAGTCCTCATATTAAACCTATTATGTTTACTGACACTCTAAGGAGAGAATGGGGAGTTAGCTGCCTCCCTTGTTTTTATGAAACAAAGATAGTTCAGTTTCATTATTTCACCCTTAAATAACTGAGACAAGCAATTTGGATGATATTTATTAAGAAACAGAGAGCCAAGGGGACTGTATGTGTATGTATACATTATGTGTGTGTGTATGTTTCTTTCTTACTTTCTTTGTAAATTATGGACTTCAATGGTGACTATAATTAATTTTAAAGAATTTTAATATGAGCAGTGAACATAAGATTAAAATCACTTTCCATATATATGAAAATCATTTATGTGGTTATGTCAACTTTACTGTCTGCTGTCTAAATTAGGCTCAAATAAAAATATATATCTGAAACCACTTAATTGTGCCAGAAAAATTTAAAAAGATTCTAAAACAAGGTGCTTATTAACTAAAAATAACCAGTTGCAAATTTTAAAGGAAATTGTAAAATATGTCATTCTAAATAACAAAACAACTCAGTAAATATGTATCAAAACATGCAACTCATATAAATAAAATTATTAAAATTTATTAAGGGACATACAAATGTCTATCAGTGGAGAAATATAACTTATTCTTGGCAAGAAAGATGCAATACTATAAATATATGATGTGCTTCATTAATCTCTAAGAAGAATAAAAAAATCAGTGAAAAAATGTAATTATTTTCCTGACAAAACAAAGTTTTTCTATAATTCACCCAGAAGTATACATGTTTGAGAAGTCAGGAAATTCTGAAAAACTGGAAAAACTTTTACTTTGTCTCTCCTCGTTTATAAAATATACTGTGTAAAATTTTAGTATTTAATCCAATTTGGTACTGTACTAAACATAAATGGGATAAAACAGATTTCCATAAAACAAATTTTAAATTTAAAAAAATGAATACGTATTTAAATGTGAATATTAAAACTAAAATTATAGGACAAAATATGAGGAATTATTCGGTAATTGATTTTATAATTTCAACTTTTATTTTAGATTTGGGAGTAGGATTTCATGTACAGGTTTGTTACTTGAGTATATTGCATTATGATGAGGTTTGGTATATGGCTGATCTTTTCACTCAGGTACTGAATATAGTACCTGATAGTTTTTCAGCTCTTGCTCTCCTTCCCTTCTCTATAGCCCCTAATGTCTATTGTTGCCATCTTCATGTCTATGATTATCTGATGTTTACTCCCACTTATAAATGATAACATGTGGTGTTTTGTTTTCTGTTCCTGTGTTAATTCACTTAGAACAATGGGCTCCAACTGCATCCATGTTGCTGCAAAACATATTATTTTATTCTTTTTTGTGGCTGCATAGTATTCCATGGTGTATATGTAGCACAATTTCCTTACCCAACCCACCATTATTAAGCACCTACGTTCATTCCACATTGTTGCTATATTGTAAATTGTGGTACTATAAATATATGAGCACTGTGTCTTTTTGGTAGAATAATTTATTTTCTTTTGAATATACAGCTAGTAATGGGATTCCTGGGTCAAATGGTTGTTCCGTCTTATCTTTGAAAAATCTCCAAACTGCTTTCCACAGTGGCTAAACTAACATTCCCAACCAACTGTGTATAAGGGTTCCCTTTTCTCCACAACCTCTCCAGCATTGTTGTTTTTTGACTTTATCATAATGGCCATTCTGACTGGTGTGAGATAGTATCTCATTGTAGTTTTGATTTGCATTTCTCTGATGATTAGTGATGTGGAACATTTTTTCATTTGTTTCTTGGCTACTGTGTGTCTTCTTTTGAGACGTGTCTGTTCATGCCTTTTTGCCCATTATTAATGAGGTTATTTGTTTTTTGCTTGATGAATTGTTTAAGTTTCTTATAGATTCTTGATATTAGACCTTTGTCAGACACATAGTGTGTGAATATTTTCTCCTATTCTATTAGAAGGTTGTTTGTTTGCTCTGTTGATAATTTATTTTGCTATGCAGAAGAACTTTAATTAGATCTCACTTGCTGATTTTTGTTTTTGTTGCAGTTATTTTTGAAGACTTGGTCATAAGTCTTTCCCAAAGATATGGTAAGTTTTATAGCAAAATTTAGTTGAGGAAGAGGTTTTTAATGTATCACTAGATACAGAGAGCAAAGGAAGTTTGGTAGACTTAATTATCAAAATAAATAAATAAGAATTCAATTTATGGCAAAATATATGACTTTAACACACTTGTAATACGATTATGAAATTTGGTAAATGATAATATTTCTACACATCTGATGGACAAATAATTGATAATTCTAGTATAGTATGCAAATAGTTCTGAAATAAAAAGCACAAAACATTCAGGTAATTTACAAAAAATGCAATTTTAATATTATATTTAAAAATTCAACTTTGTTAATTAATAGAGAAAAATGAAATAAATACAAAACTGACGACATACTTTCCATCTATCAGATAAAGTCATCTCCCCCTAAAGAACAAAAAGATATACAAAAGCACAAAATTGTGAATGTATCCTATCCTGTTGGTAAAATGAAATTAATACAAACCTTTAAAAAAGTCACTTGACAATGTTCACCAAAATTTAAATATATATTCACTATGAATTAGGAAATAATTTCAAGGAGATAATTGCCAAGTGGTTAAATACGTCTAATATATAAATGTTTACTGTTACACTGTTTTTTTTTTTTTTTTTTGAGACGGAGTTTCACTCTTGTTACCCAGGTTGGAGTGCAATGGCGCGATCTCGGCTCACCGCAACCTCCGCCTCCCGGGTTCAGGCAATTCTCCTGCCTCAGCCTCCTGAGTAGCTGGGATTACAGGCACGTGCCACCATGCCCAGCTAATTTTTTTTTGTATTTTTAGTAGAGACGGGGTTTCACCATGTTGACCAGGATGGTCTCGATCTCTCGAACTCGTGATCCACCCGCCTCAGCCTCCCAAAGTGCTGGGATTACAAGCTTGAGCCACCGCGCCCGGCCTGTTACACTGTTTTAACAGTGAACTATTGCAAACAAGCTTAATGTCCACAAGCTGAGTCTGCTTAAATAAACAGCTGTTATATTCTGGTATTTTATTTGAGTAAATGTATTTATCCTGGAATTCTTTGAAGCCAATTTAAATAATAAGATATAGCTATACTGGTAGTGACATAGGAATAACTTTCTGACATTGTTTAGTGAAAAAAGCAGATAACAATAATATTTTAAAACATCCTCATTGATATGAAATTCATCTGTGTATTTGTGTGTGTGTGTGTGTGTGTGTGTACATGTATCTAAATGGGGCCATTTGTGTGTGTGTGTTTGTGTGTGTGTGTGTGTGTGTGTGTGTGTGTGTGTACATGTATCTAAATGGGGCCATTTAGAAAAATGAAAATTTTAATGTTTCCTCATCTAGTTTTTCTATATTCCAATGAGTATTCTTTTAAAAATTTGTATTTAGAAATAAGGATGATTTAGTTTTAAAAATCATTAATGAATTAAAAAATATATGCCCAATTGTACCCCATATTGTTCAGAGAATCAAGAGTGGCTATTTTTCACACTGCTTGTGAGAGTATAAACTGTTTTCAGTTGCTGAGGCAATATGACAATATACATCAAAAGCACTGAAGCATGCAAACCACCACTCCCAAACCAAGAAATTTCTTTTGCAAAAAATATGAAGAAGGTGTTGTCCCTGTTATGAATGAGGTCTGTGAAGTAAAGAGGGACTGGAGCAGTCACAGTCAGAAAGCCACAGGTGTGCTTGGTCGCACTCAAAAAGTGTTTTCATTTTATTCTAAATTTAAGCCAATATTTAAAATTTGAATGTTTCACAGAAATTATGGGTTCTTAGTTTCTCTTGAAAATTCAGAAGATTTGGAACACTGGGGACAAATGTACCCTTGACCATGAACAGCTGGAACTAAGTAGTGGCTGTCACTTTGAGACAGGATTTGTGCTAGCAGGTCCCAGCATTTTTATACTTATCTCACTTATTTTTACCAATTTGACCTTTAAATTTACAATTCCTGGGTTAGTGTATTTGCTAATCAACTGAAGAGAGAAAATTCAATCCCAGGAATTTTCACTACGTGTCTGAGATACTCAGTATTTTTGTCTAGGATGAGTCTATTTTTTTAATTTATTATTCTTTCTTCATCCAGATCATGAGTCACTGACTTCTCCAGTGGTTTTATTACCTTATATTGTGTAAACCAAACAGATTTCCTCTTTGGCTTGGGGCCTGGAAATCTGAAGAGAAGAGTGCATGGCTTTAACTGTTTAGTGGAATTTTCAGTTCATCAAATGTTTTGCCTTTATAGGTAGTGAAAGTTTCTGGCTTTCGCCATCAGATACTTTTCTAATTACTTCATTCCAATTCATTATAGATTTGCTTTGGATGAAGACTAGGTCTATTAATTCTCAATTTCATCAAGAGTCTCAGCAAAATTTTTAGTCTGCCAGTGCTTGTCCTTAAGCTATGCATTTCTGTAAGGGACATTTTTTTTTCCAAATAGCAACATGGCCTGATTTATATTGGAAATCTGTCAAATTGCATTAAACCACTCTTGATTGAATTAGCAGTTTCCAAGCTTCATTCTCACAGCTGTCATGGAGTAGAGCTGCACAATCTGTTCAGCTGGTTCCAGGGCAGGTGTTTTGTCTCGACAAATGGTTTTTTCTTTATACCAGCCAGTCTGGAGACTGAAAGTCTTCTTAGGAGGATCACGAGAGGAAATCAAGAAGATTTTTTTGTTTTTTTTGGCACCAGCAACTTTACTTTTAGCTTATCAGTTAGCCTAAACCCTGTGGGATACCTGCTTAGTAGCTTAGCAAAACCAAAAATACAATTCCTGAACCGCAGCGTACAAGGAGGGAACAAAACCTGAGCTCTGGAAAGCCAGCTGCTTTTGAAAGAAGTTGAAACATATACGTAATAGAAATGTCTAATATGATATTTAACCATGATTGGTGTGAGTTGGAATTTAAGACTTCCAATTTGACGATGCTTATAAAAATGTTTTGGAGACACAGTCTTGGGTAAAGTACTGGACTGTATTGCTGGAGAGAAATTAGGAGGATGGAAGGAGAAATATCTAATTCTGTACATAAGGAAACATACACCAAAAGAATTTAAGGGTCATTCTAACAGACAAAGGGAAGGTTAATGGTAGAGCCAGGGTCAGAATACTAATCCTCTCCTATGTATTCAGGTTATCATATAAATGATGCATCATTTAAAGTGTAAAACTCTTGTCTTCTAGAAGCTTAAAATCAAGACAGGACCATGGGAATGGGACTGCACTGTTACGTGCACACACACACACACACACACACACACACTCTAAACCAAATACCACTTGAAGACAACAAAACTCTTCCAGATTAGCAAACCCTACCGGGAATGTGTAAATCAACAAACCCTAATATGTTCATCTGAACCCCCTGTAGGAAAAGAACAATATGACATTCAAAAGCGCAGAGCTTATCACTTGCAGTGAACGCCAAGAACGAAGTACTCAGTTGCAGCTGAGCAGGGCTAGGGAGTAGCTCTTCCAAGAAAGTTCACCCCAGCATCCGCCCACCAAGTATTTATTGAAAGGGCTTGTATTAACTACAAACATCCACTAGATGGTCACTTGAGGTGGGTAGCTGAGGCACCTGTGACCTTGTACACACTCACACTGCATTCTTAGGAGGCTGTTTTCAGCGTTGCTTATCACACCACACACTCCACCCTCTGTCGTGTTTTCAGGGTTGAGTTTCATTCCTATGCACAAATAACATACACAGTGCCTCAGTAATTTTCCATGCCCTAACCTCAAATACCATGTACATAAGCTTTAATGTGTTGCCGAGCATCCCCACATCGCCCCCATCTTTAATTCTTAGAGCATGCTGGCCATCTGTAGCAGGTAAGCTTCTATTGTTCTTTCTTGGTTGTGTATGCATCGGGTAGCAGTGCAGAGCCATCTGCAGATGCCTAGCAAACAGATACAAAATAGAATAAGTATAGCGGCCATCACCCAAATGTGTATGTTTAACCCAGACAACCAAGTGTCCTGGTTTAACCATTGAAAGCCTTCTTGTAATTGCTGAAGGGTACTTGTTTGTAGTTGCTGCGACCATTCTTTAAGTTATTTAATTCACACCCAAGAGTGGAAATTTGAAAAGATAAATTGTCGTGATAAGCCCCTTGAAGACGTGCTTTTCTAAATAACTGCAAGGTAGAATCTCCTTCCAAGTTCCAGGTTAAATTTACAGGCAGCCACAATTCTGCATGCTGTTTTAAAATCATGACATAGGTTACATTTACCTGTGTAACATTTTGATGAGACAAGCATGTAGCAACCCCTTTTTTGATGGCATTGTTTTCTTTCTTGTAAACTTGTTTACTGGGGCCTGTCAGAGGGTGTGGGAGTAGGGGAGGGGTATCAGGGGTTGGAAGGATTTTGGAGGGATAACATTAGGAGAAATACCTAATGTAGATGATGGGGGTTGAATGCAGCAAACCACCCTGGCACATGTCTATCTATGTAACAATCCTGCACAATCTGCATGTGTGCCCCAGAACTTAAAGTATATTTTAAAATTTTTTAAAAAGGTTAAATTTGCAAGCTTAGCATCCCTTTTGGGCTGATAGTAAACATACTCCTGAGGAATGAGAGTAACACACCATATGCTGTTGTAGAAAAACAGAGGGATTACCAGACAATAAAGTCAAAGAGCCATTAAGTTTAATCCATCTCAAATTTTCAACTTGGGGTAAGACAGGGGCATCCATTGACCTGACCTCCAAGAAATATTATTAGATGACAAAGGCAGGTCAGCATCCCACCATGTAATAACATTAAAAATGGGGATTTAGGACATGACTCCAATAAACATGTTCTTGAGCAGATCCCACTTGGCAAATAACAAGAATTACCAGTCACCCTAACATCCATGCCTGTCTTACTTAGATGTTTTCCCAATAACCACCAGATACACAAGAAACAGGTTCTCTGCAGTTGCAGGGGCTTCCATGGTGGCAAGCTGGATAGTTGCGTGTTGATCCAATCTCTTTAGTTGTCCTCAGGTAATGTCAGGTGCCTTCCAAGTCATCACCATCATTGCTGGTCAAATCTCCAATGACAGGTCCTGTTTTCAAGAAAAGAGCCCATATTTCCCCTTTTTTATTTATTAAAGTATACTTTAAGAGTTTGATGAGTTTATTTAACAATGGCTAACTGGTTGAGTTAGAGAGGATGCCAGTCTTGTGTTGTAGGTGCCAAAATTACAATGCATATGCAAATTGAGTACTAATATAGCAAGGTTTATTATTAGTTTTTATAGTTTGTGGAAGGCCTAAAGTTATAACAGATTTAAACAAATGAGCAATTGCATCTTTAGTTTTTTTCTCCTGTTCTGGGGGTTAGCATGTTAAAAGCCTGTATCAGTGTCCACAGTAATGTGCAGAAACTTAAAACATGCAAATGGTGGATACCGAGTAACATCAGTTTGCCAGATTGCATTAGGTATCACACCTTGTGGGTTGGCACCAAGCCCTAAGGGAAAAGGAGAGAGCAAATGCCGTTGGCGATCAGGGCAAGTTTTAATAATGATGTGAGCTTGAGCAAGTGTTAAGTGAAACTGTTGTTTAAGACTGCGAGTTTTCTGATGAAGAAAAGCATGATCAGCTTGAGCTCACAAAAAAGGCAGCAGAGTCTGCAAATCACATTTGTGTTTGTACCAGAGCACCAGCTCAAGCATTCCCTTCTTACAAGAGACCAGGTAGCCCAGAATGAGAGTGAATATGGGTGATGCAAAGATGGTGATGACAGGTACAGAGGAGCTTTTGCACTGTAAGAAACAAAGCGGTTAGAAATTCATTAGTAAAGCCCTTTACATGTGTAAGATTTAAATGAGTACTACTATACACTGCATAAGCAGAACTGCAAACTATATTTATGTTTTGGTGAGGAAAAGTTTGTAAGGCCAATATCAGGACACCCAACACCACATGTTGCATAGTTTTAAAATGTTCCTGGATTTTGTGCTGCCAATTTTGCACGGCATCTTGCCACACCATAGCTGTCTTTTCAGTTTTATCTGAACCATCTGTAAAGACAGTGGTGGTGTGAAGCAAAGGCTTAGAGACAACAATAGACACAAAGTTAACAGGCACAGTTTGTAAGAAGTTCAGGAGCTGAGAGGCTGGCAAATGGAAACTGATACTACCAATAAAGTCAGCCATTGCTACTTGCCAATTAAGATTACAAACTAAGAGTATGAAATTGTTCCTTGCTTAACGGCAGGAAAAGAATAACAGATTTATATACTAATAATTAGATGAAATGTCAGTGCCCCTTTATAATCAGAGAAGCCATTAAATCTGTGGTCTTTTGTGTATGTTTAGAGGGGTTATGAGATAGGTACACAGCACATAAAATACAGAAATGGCAAAATATAAAGCCTACCTGCTAAACTAAAGCATGGAAGGAATGGATATTTTAAGTGATTTTTACTATATCTTGGCCATTGAAAGTCATTAGAATGTGCAAGTCAATAGGATAATAAACCTGCTTTGAGTTAGCTTAAGTGTGTAAAAAAACAAAAACCAAAACCCAAAAATTTAAATGTCCTTTGGTACTGGCCATTTTCTTGCATTAGCCTTTAGCTAGAACGTCTTAGAAGTGAGCTTGGGAAAGCAGGGCTTGGCCAGTTTCTTCCCATCTGCTCGGGGCTCGGGGCTCGTTAGGCAGCCTCTCTTTTTAACAGCCTGCCACCTGTTGCTACTCTCACCCTGAGAGGAAGGAAGGAAAACTACAAGCAGCAGCAAGAAGCCAGAGAATAACCAGAGGGTAGCACGTATGTGTCAGCACGGAGGCAGGACGCAAGAGGGTAATGGGCTGGGAGAAAACCACTCCTCTCATCCTCCAGGCCACCTACGCTTACAGCCAACCCTGTTAGGTAAAGTACTGAAAATCTACTGGACCTTTTTGTTATTTTTACTACCCCGAAGCAGAGAGGGGCTCGGGGGCAGAGCAGGCATGCAGCATGGGGTCTGCTTTGAAGTTTCCTAGTCAGAGTGTTTTTAAACATTTTATTAAAAAAGGCAAAACAAACATTCCTTACTGCTGTGTCTGTCTTCTGGAGATGACAGCAGCTGGCAGAGCTCGTCCACCTCAGCCTAGTTAGCATTTAACACGTGGCCAAGGGAGAGCACCCCTCGTTAGCGGGCTTCTCCCCCAGAGCTCTGTACTCTAGGCTGCCCCACACTCCTCTGACTGCCTTAGGCTAATAAGGTTGGGGTGCAATGGGCTGTTTTTTAGCTTTTTCCCAGGGGCCCAGGGAAGACAAGGAATTGCTTGTCAGCTAAGACGTGTGAGGGGTGGCAGGGATGGGCAGAAGTAGGAAAAGCAGCAGCAGAGCAAGCAGCAGGCCACTTTCTGGGCACAGTTACTAAGGCATGTGACCATGGTGAGGAGGATTCTCAGGACCTGGCTAAAGCTGCCTGCAGCCACACGGGGACTCGGTCTGTGCCCCTTGGCCTCCCCTCGCTCACCACAAACCCAGAAAGGGGCAACTTGCCTAGACAGCCAGTGACCAAATGGGCACTCCATGGCATCTTAGCAACTCTCCTGTCCCAGGCTTCTGTGGGCAGCAAGGAAGCCAGAACTTTCTGGGATAAAACCCAGGAGGCAGCATGCAACTTTCCCTGATACTCCAGGGAAGCAGAGTAAAGACAAGACCAGAAAGGTCGATGCTGGAAGTAGCAAGTGAGAACTTGCATATTAGGAAGACAATCAGAATCAGCCACTTTTCTTCCCTTCTGGAGGCACCCCTCCAGAAGGGAGGTTTGTTAAGGAGACGTGGACACCCGATCATATGGATGTTCGCTGACCGGGGGTCTTATCCAAGAACTGTCTCTTGGGCTGCTGCCAGTCTCCTCAAGGGAGATTGGAGGTGCTGTTGGCTGAATGGGGTCAACAAATGCTGGTCCCTTAAGGGTGGAGGAAAGGAAGGCAATGGCTTTTCTATTTTCTAAGGCTTGGGTCCATCCTCATCATCACTAGAAAAGCTATCTTTCTTACTCCGCATAGAAGGAAATGAAGCAGAGAGAGAAATCTCTCCCTGTTGTTCTGGTTTCTGTTTTTCTTTCTTTAAAATCTCCTGAATTCCCTTAAGGTAAAGATGAGTGGTTTGACTCACCACAATCCGGCAGATAAAGAGGATACAACACAAGGCGTACCAGCGCCCAGGTGGTCAAAATAGTAACGTTAGTCAAATGACCTTGCTCATATCCTCTTTTCAGGCAGCGACCTACCTGCTCCCATTATTCTAAATCTAAGATTCCTTGATCAGAAAACCAAGGGCATTCCTGCTGAATTAAGAGCATAAGCTTGTGGAGAGCTCCAGGCTTTACAGTGTGCTGGATTGCCTTTCTGCTCTTTGGTCATTTCTTGACCTAGCCTTTGATATTTTATGTGTGCGTCCCATCCTCCTGATGGGAGTCAGGACTGTCCTTTACCAGGATTCCCCAAAAATTGATGAGCTTTTCACCTTCATGCATAAATTCACGTGTGGAGCACAACTTGCAGAGCTTACAGCTGGCAGTGAACGCCAAGAACAAAGTACTCAGTTCCAGCTGAGCGGGGCTGGGGTTAGCTGTTCCCGGAGTCTGCCCCAGCACTGGTCTGCCAAGTATTTATTGAAAGGACTTACATTCACTACAAACACCCACTAGATAGTCATTTGAGGTGGGTTGCTGAGGCATCTGTGACCTTGTACACACTTAACAGCATTCTCAGGAGGTTGTTTTCAGTGTTCTCCATAGCATACCGCATATTCCACTGCCTGTCTGTTTTAAGAGTCAAGGAGTTTCATTCTCATGCACAAATAACATATACAGTGCTTCAGTAATTTTCCACGCCCAATCTCAAATGTCACATACAAAAACTTGAATATGCTGCCATGTGCCCCCTACAAAAGTAAGTGAAAAGTCAACCATTTTTGAAAGGATTTTACTAGCAATAAAATAATCACTGTGAGAAAAGTGAAGCAAAACAATACATTTAGCACGTGAGAAGTGGCAGTTTCTGCTTGACGAGACTTGGATGAGTTTGAAGTGAAACATTCTCATATGTCAGTCTCTGTGGCTGACAGGGCCTTGGGAGAAGCTAACACTGAGTGAAGGATGTAGGACTGATCTAAAGAAAAGAACCTTACTCGGAGATGAGATGCAGAGAAGGTAACTGGGTGATACAAAAATCCTCAAGTAAGATGGTGAGGTTTTTGGCCATCATCAATACAAAGACATCCAATCTAGCTAAAACAAACTGTCAGGAGAGACATCTCAGGTGCAAATTCTCTTTGTAAGTCATGAGGGCAGGTAATTATGTTAGGAAATACCCAGAATATTGCAGACTCTTCCATTCATGTGGGTGATATGGGACAGAGTCCAATTCTGGGGAAGCAAGACTGTCAGAAGCCAAACAGTGCAGCACATTTTCTGGTCCTGAAAAGGATCTAGGGTCCTGGGGAGACAAATTAGATCAAAAAATTGTGAACATACAGCTGACCATTTGGATAGTGTTGGAAAATGGACAGTTCTAAGAAATTAAGTGACAGACCAACAATTGAGTAATGGATTTACTACACAATGAACAGGGTTTATGACCTTTAAATGTGCTTATAAAGTCTAGTTCATGTGATAATTACAAATATTAAATGAGATATTACATGTAAGATGCCTCCTGTGGTCCCTGGCATACACAGACCTTCAGTAAGAGTTATGTACTATATAATTAGGGCACATATTGGTTTTCATTGGCCTCAAATTTTTATCAACATTTGACCATTTATTTAAAATAGGTTGTTCTGCAACATATCTCCGTATTGTAATTATTTAGATAAACAGTGTAGTGAAGGGTTTTGGTTCATTGAGATACAGAAAGAAAATAATTTTGTATATTTTAACAATAATACAAAATTTCTTACTGTGTTCTTACTGTCCATTCATTCAAATATTTTTCTTACTTCTTACTCTCTTTCAATTAACTACTGAGAGAGTTAGATAGGCTTGACCTAAGAACGCAGCTCTGGAGGTTGGAAGGGAGACTGGGAGTTTAAAAAATACTTTCCACTGTACCTTTGGGAAACTAACGCTTTTCTGTACAAATCTTTTCTTAAAAAGTTTGAAGGGTGACCCTTGTGCATATATTCCTGTGTTTAAAATTTTGAAAGATGTCACGGTAGAGACTTAGTTACCCTACTCCTGATATGGCTAAGAACAGATGATATTAACAACATTTAACAATATTTATGGTACTATTAATATATAATGCAATAAAAAATAAATGTGTTCCAATTTATTTTCTAAATCAGCTAAATTCTGTATTAAAAATTCTATATAAATTATAGAGAATATATGATTTTATATAGGTCAACCAAAACTAAGACTGTTGAGACAGAAATAATTTAATAAAGGTTTATCAGAAGCCAGATGTGAGTATCGACTCAGAAGGACACCAACAAAATTAGGAGCTCTAGAATCTGCTGCAAATTGGAAGGCTTTTAGAGGAAAGTTTAGAAGGGAAGAGGACTCCTGATACTGGAGCTGTCCTTTTCATTGGAGGGTAAAATACTGAGGCTATAATGATTGGTTACATCTTGTAACATATATTAATAGACTAAAATAGCTATACTAAAATGTTTACCTGCAAGGTAGTCAGTAAAACTTCATGATTCAACAACAAATCAGTGTCCTTTTCAATGTCAGCAGGTCATACATTAATCAGTATGTCAACCATTTGAGGAACTGACAATAAGATTATTTACTTGGAGACAGGATGTTACCATAAATCACAAGACATCCCCTAGGCGGGTTAATGGGTTAATTTGAAAGCCTATCAAATGTGACCTGTAGGTTATTTCGCTCTCTCTCTCTCTCTCTCTCTCTCTCTCTCTCTCAGTCTCTCTCAGTCTCTGTCTCTTAGTCTCTCTCTCTCTCTCTCTCTCTCTCTCTCACACACACACACACACACACACACACACACACACTTGCCAATCAGAAGTATTTCTGTGTTTTAACATACCAGTAGCACATTTTATGAGAACTGCACGATCTGATCTTCATTTAGTTTTCTGGCCTCTTTTCTTGCCAACTCTCTCCTCCCTTCGTTTTCCAGCTTCATTAAATGGCTTCCATTTCCTTCAATGTGTCATGCTGTTTCATACCTCCCTGCTTTTCTCACACCAGTTCCTTTGCCCAGGATAGATTCAGCCTATGTTTTCGGCCTGGAAAATGTCTCAAAATTGCTCAAAAGCTACCTCATGCTGTTTTCTCAATGAATAATTTCCTAGCTCTTCAATAACAGGATCCTGGTTTATTCTTACCTCTTTCACATTCATAAGTGAGTTTGTAACTCTTGGAATCATATTCATAAAGCTGGGATCCATGCATTCCAGCACTTGGACACTGGTATTAGGGTTAGAGTCTCCCGGCTTGTGCCATGGCAGGGGTAGCCATATCAAGTGTAGAAAATGTTCTTACTCCTGGTGTACTTTGAGTGTAAGTAAATAAATACTCAATGAAATATTTGGACAGGAACCTGCATGACTTTCTAACAAAAGGCAGCTGAACGTCAATTCAATGTTAAGTCAATTGCAGTCAACAGAACTTCCCTCTCTCTTTAGTGAAAGGATGAATAAACACTGTAACTAAATAAAATATGTAAAAGAGCAGGTAAGACGTGAGATGAGTGATACCATTCTGGAAACCCAGAGAGCTTCCACTTTGTAGGAGAAAGCAAAAGAAAATTCTGTGGAATAGTACTAGTTTTCTGAACAAGATTCAAACACTTTTAAACCTACAATCAAGACTTGTAAAGAAAGCAAGTTGAGACCAAAAAGTAAGTCCTATGAGATTTGTGAAATGACGATAATGCCTCTGACAGCTAATAATTTAATAATTATACTACCAACATTTGTCCATGATGACTTTTATATCACTTATCTCCCAAGACTTCTATTAAACAACAAAATAAATACTTTCAACAGCTCTATAATTATAAACAATTCTAAATATTTGTTTAGAATTGCACATTAACAATCCCAGATTTGTATTCACAATAAAATAGAGAGCAGGCCAGTTGGGAGCTTATATGTAGATGTGTTTCTCACATTCTAATTACCTGTGGTTGAAGATAATTACCAAACAAGTTAGGCCTCCTTAGACCCACTGCCAAGGGCCTGCCCCAAGTCCCTGCCTCTTGTCTTTCACATGGTGCAGACAGAGCTTCCAGGGCAAGGTCTGGAAGCACAATGATGGAAAGAAGCTGAGGCTGGAGAGGCTATTGTGGAAAAGCACTCAGGCTTTTATATATTCTCAAGTCACAAATAGAAGAGGAAAAAGAGTGAATACATTTTGTTTCATTTTATCTTCAAGGCAATATTACTTATTGTATAATTTTCAGTGCATTCTTCAGAATAATTTTACATTTTTCAGCATGCGAAGTTTCACTGTTTCCCTGAAAATTTTTGCTTGTTTTCTTCAGACCAAATATATCCTGTTCAGTTTTCTTTTTATTCTTTTAATTAAGAGTAAAGAATCCCTGTAAGAGTCTATGTAGTTATTTTTATTCTCTCTGGCCTGGGTATGAATAGGTGAAGCAATTGCGATCTTCCTTGCTATCTTCCTTTTCTAAGCATCTATTCTCAGCATTTGTATTTCTATAACACATAGCTCAAAGGAACAGCAGCTTATTTCCACTCTTGTTTGCGTTAATGTTATCAAATTCATTTTTCTGAAATGATCCTCTGAAAAAAGGAATTTATGGATATGTAATGTTGAAATGGAAAAATTCAAAATGCATGTTGAAAAGCATTTTTAATGACTACTTCTTTTGAGGTACATTAGGAATGACTCCTTTCTGCCTAAGAGGTCTCCTGCTCAGATGTTTTCTTTTCAGTGTTTCCACGTCTTTAATGTCACATGTAGGCAGAGTAGGTGTAACATTGTAGGGGATGATTTCAAGGACCTGAGAAAATTGTCATACTTGCTTAGCTCTTGTCTCACTAGTTCTTATTATCTCTTTAGTTCTAAAATAAGTAATACACTTTAAATTATAACTGACCTGACAGAAGTGGACAAGCTAAAATGCAAAAGTAGAAAGCATTTATCTCTTTCGTTCATGAGGTAAAGTTTTGACAAGGAGAGATAAGGCATAGGTGTGTCACACAACAGAATGGCCTCGATGGTAGTACCTGTACATAACAAGAGAACTATCACAGAGTCCAGGAATGCTAGGCAATATTTTGTTCACTTAAAAAAAATGTAATCTTCAGGCTTTACAGCTGACTGGGCTTAAAGATAATATTGCAATTAGTTTTAAGTTCCTTTCTAATGAAAGTAAATTAAGGTGAGTTCGTATTTTTTTTCTTTTTTTCCCCTTTTTTATTCTTTTCTCTTTCCAAAGAGAACAGTGTTCTTAATGTCAGAGACAAATGTTTATCAAGCACTGTGATAGGTAGTAGAGTTTTAAAAAATAATACAAAATCTTGGACACCAGAGAACCTTAACAACATTTATTCAGTGCTAGTTCTAATTATGAAATTTAGCCTAGAGCCACCATATTTAAGAAAAGCCTCTAACATGAGGGAGATACGATAAAACGGTAAAAACCAATGACTCTAAAAAGAAAGTAAATAACCGAAGAAAAAGTTATTATTATAGCTAATATTATCTTATAGATATGCTGTTGCATTTATATTTTAGAAAAAGGAGGGCAATGTAAAAAAAATCAGAACAAAAATGGAAAGAAAATACTTAGAATAAAATCATTATGACAAGCCAGGCAAGGTGGTTCATTTCTGTAATCCAGCTACTCAGGAAAATGAGGCAGATGATACACACCTGCAGGTAGTCCCCGCTACTCTGGAGTCTGAGGAAGGAGGATCCTTTAGTCCGGGAGTTGGAGGTTGCAAAGAGCTATGATCATGACACCGCAGTTTAGCCTGGGTGACAGAGTAAGACCCTATCTCTACAAAAAAGAAAAGTACTATAACAAAATTTTTTAAAGTCAGTAAGATTTTGGGATATGAATTTGAGGAACGCATGTAAAATAGCAGACGAGACTTAAGAGCATCATGCATGAGGTCCTGCATCTTCACAACTGGAATTTGAAAGAGTAAGAAGAAAAAACAGAGTGATAAAAATTGTCAAAGTAATAGGATAAGGTTATTTCTTAAGACTTAAGGACATGCATTTCCGGAATAAAAGAATCTGTTAGGTGCTCAGACGTTGAGTAAGGAAAGGACTCATTCCAAGGCACAACATTGGGAAATGTCAAAATCATTTGAAGACTTTTAAAAGCTTTCAGATAGAAAAATTGTATCTTATAAATGACAGAGAATAAGAATGGAATCAATTGTCCTAAAGATACTATAATCAGGAAGATACTGGAGCAATGTGTCAAAAAAATTTAAGAAAATTATCTTAAAACCTAGACATCTGTATGCAACCACACTATCAATTAAGTAAAAGGTAGACTAATTTCAGTCTTCAGAAGTAGAGGGTCTCAACATTTTACCCCTCACTCAATCTTTGATGGGAAATTAATGGAGGATGAGCTCCATGAAATCAAAGATACCGATCAACATAAAGAAGATATAGGATCAAGAAATTAGGGGGCCTAGCAGAAGAAACAGTAGAAGGAGTTAATTCTATGTAGTCTGTAAAAAAAAAAAGTCCCAGAATGTCAGCCACATAGAGAATCAGCCCAAATTTGGCAATAATTTAATGATGATTGAACTTGTGTGAGAAGCCACATATGAGAGTTAAATCCTCATTTTCTAGAAACAAAAGTGAATAACTCGTATGTAAACTTGAACAATTATGGAAAACTATATAAAGTGTGCTATTATAAAATATGGGGGTACATCAACAATAGACTGGATAAAGAAAACGTGGTACCTGTTTAACATAGAATACTACACAGCCATAAAAAAGGACAAGATCATGTCCTTTGCACAACATGGATGGAGCTGCAGACTATCATCTTGAGTGAACTAACACAGGAACAGATAACCAAATACTGCATGTTCTCACTTAAAAGTGGAGATTAGCATGAAATACACATGGACACAAAGAAGGGGATGATAGACACAGGGCGTACTTGCAGGTGGAAGGTGGGAAGAAGGCAAGGATTGAAAAACTATCGAGTACTATGTGTATTAGCTGGGTGATGAAATAATCTGTATGCCAGATTCTTATGACGTGTGATTTACCTGTATAACAAAACTGCGCATGTACCCCTGAACCTAAAATAAAAGTTAAAAATATAAAATAAATAAAATAAATATAGGGCTAAATACCAAAATAGCTTTAAGAGTAGAACATGGTGGTCTCTGTGAGGAACAATTGTGAAAGACTTTGGAATGGACTGAAAAATCATGAGGTGACTTCAGTAAACAAACCTGTGTTGTACAAGAGCATATTCTTCTAGATAGTAAAAATCCATAGGGCTCTTGCCTTTCACTGACTTTCAGCTGATTTGCAGTGATGCAGAGAAAGAAGTAATTTGCAGGAAACTAGTAATGCAAATAATGTCTAATGAGTTCACATATTTGTCTGGTTTTGTGATTCTCCTTTAAAATGATTACCTTAGTAATTAATGAATTAAATATTTGTCGTATATTCATTTTATATCTGGATGAAAGACATGATTTTACCAGTTTTGAAAATTATCCTTTGTCACCTCTGGGAATGCCCATTAGGGAAGACTTTTGATTTTTATTACAGGTCTGTGTTAGTTTCTGACTTTCCTAACTAAGGAGCTATTGTTTTGATAAAAATTGCAATTAAATTTAAATGATATTTTTAAATTAAACATTAAGAAATGGTGAGAACTGTGTAAAATGCTTAGCAGTCTTAGATGGTGATATTTTATATAGCAGGTAGAAGCAATTAAATAAACAGATGATTAGATAGGTAAAAGAATTAAACAACTTCTGAATAAGACTGTTCTTTGTTCATCTAGTAAGAAAACTACCTTATTCTTTGTTCCATATTTGCTTTGATGCTTCCTTTCCACTTTGGCTGAGGCTTTTCCTCACCACTCCTAGTTATATCACTCATGACCCAGTATCTTCCTTTGGGAACCTAAGATACTGCTTTTTGTTTGTTTGTTTTTGTTTTCAGTTCTGCTATTCAGAACTCACCTCACAATTTATATCCTTGAACACTGCCTAGCAATTACCCAGTAAAGGAAATTCTGGGTATGAGCCAAATGAAATGACAACCTTATGCCACACTATAGTGTAAAAATACTACCAGGACTGGGTACAAAGTGTATTGTCATTTTGTCAAACACAGAATAAAAGGTATTTAGGGCAAGAACTGTGTCTCCTCTGTTAAGCTGTGTACAGCACAGAATATGCCCACAGTACTTGATCAATAATAATTCCATTCACTGCAAAAGTATCCAGCAGGTTCTCAGCCAAAGTCAAGAAACAAAAGAGCATGGACTTCAGTCTCAAATAAAGAATGTATTTCACAAATATCTGATTTTGGATTACAGTATTTAACAAATGTTACTAAAAAAGAGTCAAATATTTTTATCTATGTAAAGTAGTCCGTGCTTTAAAGGGCACTAAAAAAAAATAATAAAGGAGTTTGCTTATCTGACAAATTTGCCAAAGACCTAGTTAAAAATGTTTGTTTCTCATTCATTCCCAGTGACATCAAGAGATTCAAATCTTTTCCTTTTCCTTTCAGTGCTCAGTGGCACTGAGGTCAGTACTTTCCATTCCAGATAAACTAGAGAAAGAGAATTGTTAAATGAGAGCCTTCTCCACATTGAAGCTTTGTTTATAAACAAAAACGAAAGAACTCCAGTGAGATATTTTATATGGCAAATGGCTGACTTCAAAGTTTTTTCAATTGCATGATTTAGAGTATATCTAACTTCTCTGCCAACTGCATATCAGCAGTACAAAGTAAAGCGTCAGTAAAGGGTGACACTGGAGAAATGGCTATTACTGCATAAAACACTGAAATGAAAGCAAGGATGGTACTTGTTTAAAGGCCACTGCATCCTAATAAGAAAAGAACAAGATTCCTGCTGTTCAAATTCTGCTTCTTTTCTTCATCTACAAAAGACTGACTAGCAACAGTAAAAATGCTTTTAACATTTTCCTCCAAAAAATGACTTTTGTATTGTCTGTCTAATTATTCTTTAAATACTTATGTATCCATGGAGTGTGATGACCTATTACTAGTTGGGAACTTTGACATATTTCGTGTTAATAGTACCTAGCTCAGAGGGTTCTTGTGAGACACGAGCTTTAATACACAAAAGAGATTTACAACTGTGTTCCATACACTTTTGCAATTGTAATAATACTTGTGAATATTGGGCTAAATTCAATAAATAGATGATATAATAGATTATAAATGTCATCTTTTACAATCATTGAGTATATGGAAAGTTGTGTATAAGTTACTAAGTAGGGTTATGTTTTACGTGACTATGAAAGTTAATTATAAATCCTTTGTTAAAATAATTTCCTGCTAAGATTTAAAAAACTTAGTAAGCAGGACAAAGATTAATATAAGGTAGCATACAAGTTGTTATGAAATAACATGAAATACAAATAGATAATCTTCACTAGATAAATCGGGTTCACAAGGGGAAACATAATTTTAAAATGTTACATCTTACAATAAAATAAATAAATACAACTAAAACAGTGAGCTAGAATCTGAAATTCCAAAAACATATTTTAACAATATAGGCAAGGTTGGCAAGGGTACAGACAGATTGGTCCATGTGTATTGCTGTAAGGAAATATCAATGACCATGCCCTTTTAGAAAATAATTTGATAATTCCATGAACACTTTTATAACTGCTAAGTTTTAGAGAATATATGGTAGATAAAATCATCTAAAAGAATTTTTAAAAACCTGGATGAATAAGAGAGAGATGCTATTTTTAATATTTCAGAAAAATGTTAGCCACCAGAAATATATAAAAGGAAAATTATTAGTTCAATCAATATCTACTTGATACAAGGTTATGTGATATTAAAACAATGACCAAAAAATCATATAACCTCTTAAAAGAGTGTTTATTTTATATTATTATTACAGAAACAGATGAGTTACAAAATTGCATCATACTATGTTTGGAACTAAGAAAATATATATCTTGTGATTAGACCAAACTAAAATCAGTTCCCCAAATGAAGTTATTTCATGAAAAGTTGTATTTATCAGACATCCTGTTATAAATGTTTGATATCAATGCAGTTATATAGGTATATATTGTGTATCAATATTACAGTATTGACACATACTGTATTGATCAATATATTGTATCTTTCAATACAGTATTAGATATATTTAATATCAATACAGTATTGTTATTTTGATATTACTTTTAATTTCTCCAACAAGAAAATAGTAATGAACTTGTAAAGTAGGTAAACACTTCACAAGTAAGGTATTTCATGTATTTGGATTTTTGATTAGGTGTTCTCGAAGGGAGAATACAGAGTGAGGCATGACTCTAATAAGCAATTTTTCTTTTATGTCTTTTTTTTTTTTAGTTTTTGAGATGGAGTCTCGCTCTGTTACCCAGGCTGGAGTGCAGTGGTGTGATCTTGGCTCACTGAAACCTCTGCCTCCCAGGTTCAAGCAATTCTCCTGCCTCAGCCTCCTGAGTAGCTGGAACTACAGGTATGCGTGCCACCACGACTGGCTAAGTTTTCATATTTTTAGTAGAGATGGGGTTTCACCATGTTAGCACCATCTTGCTTTTAAGTTCTGGGGTACATGTGTGGGATGTGCAGATTTATTACATCGGTAAACATGTTCCATGGTGGTTTGCTGCACCTATCAACCCATCACTTAGGTATTAAGCCCAACATGCATTAGCTATTTTCCCTAATGCTTTCCCCTCATTCCTGCCCTCTCCCAACAGGTCCCAGTGAGTGTTGTTCCCTTCCCTGTGTCCATGTGTTCTTATTGTTCAGCTTCCACTTAAAAACATGTGGTGTTTGTTTTTCTGTTCCTACATTAGTTTGCTGAGGATAATGGCTTCCAGTTTCATTCATGTCCCTGCAAAGGACATGGTCTCATTCCCTTTTATGGCTGCATAGTATTTCATGGTGTATATTTACCACATTTATTTTCCAGTCTCTCATTGATGAGTATTTTGGTTGATTCCATGTCTTTGCTATTGTGAATAATGCTGCAATTAACATATGCGTGTGTGTATCTTTATAAGTGAATGATTTATATTCTCTCCTATGCCCAGTAATGGGGATTATTGGGTCAAATGATATTTCTGGTTCTAAATCTTTGAGGAATTGCCACATTGCCTTCCACGATGGCTGAACAAATTTACATTCCCACAAACAGTATAAAAATGTTTCTATTTCTCCACAACCTTGCCAACGTCTGTTGTTTCTTGACTTTTTCATAATCGCCCCATCTTGAATGGCATGAGATAGTATTTCATAGTACTTTTGGTTTGCATTTCCCTATTGATCAGTGAGGTCGAGCGTTTTTTCATTGGTTTGTGGGCTGCCTGTATGGCTTTTTTTGAGAAGTGTCTGTTCGTATCCTTGGCCTACTTTTAATTAATTAATTTATTTTTTGTAAATTTGTTTTAAGTTTCTTATACATTCTGGATATTAGACCCTTGTCAGATGGATAGACTGCAAAAGTTTTCTCCCATTCTGTAGGTTGTCTGTTTGCTCTGATGACAGTTTCTTTTGCTGTGCAGAAGCTCTTTATTTTAATTAGATCCTGTTTGTCAGTTTTTGCTTTTGTTGCAATGGCTTTTGCTGATTTCATCATAAAATCTTTGCCCATGTCTATGTTCTAAATGGTATTGCCTAGATTTTCTTCTAAAGTTTTTATAGGTTGGGGTTTTACACTTAAGTCTTTAATACATCTTGAGTTAATTTTTGTATGCCATATTAAAGAATTTAATGCACCATTTACAATACCAGTTTTAAGAAATATGAGCATGTCCACATATGAAATGAAAGTAGTTACAATTTGGGACATTTTGAGATAAATGTGATTTGCCCAAATAATTCAACATTCTGCTATTCTCTAATGCTTTTTTTTTAAAAAATATCAAAAACCTATTATTGTACTAAAAACACCTCGGGCAAATATTCTCAAAATACTGAATATCTGCACATTTACTCAAGAAGAGCACAGAAGAAAGAGATGGACACTATTGATCACTTTCTAAACCCAGCCTTAACCAGGAAATGGCAATCTGTGTAAAGAAGATTAGAATAATATAGCAAACAGATTCAGCCTAAGTACTTTGTTGTTAATGCCAATCTGAAAGACAATGCAGCATTTGGTTGCCCTGAGATTGCAGTCTCATATGGCCAACTGCCTGCCAGGATGTGCTTACAGCCATCTCGAACCTATTCTACATCTTCCTCACATCTCCTCCTCCTGTGCTTTTCTCAATAAAGTCAGTAGCAATTACATTCTTCCACTTTCAGACCACAAACCCTCAGCTGCTCTCTCTTACTCCCCATATCACCACAACTTATTGATTCCAAATATATCCAGAACCTGACCAATTTTCACTAATTCCACCAATATCACTCTGGTGTAAGTCACCATCATGTTTCATTAACTCGTCTTTTTGCTTCCAATCTCCCAAGGTATTCTTGGTTCAACAGCAAGAGGGATATTTTTCACTTTGTTTTGTTTTTTGAGGAGAGCCTTCATAGTTCAGTAAATTCTAAAAGTATGAAAAATTAGAATATTCTGATGAACTTCCATGTTCTCCTAGCTACAGCAATCAATTATGACCACTCTTATTTCATGTATATCCATATCCCTCTCCTAACTTCCTGAACCCCTGGATTATTCTATACTAAATCCCTCATATCATATTACTTCACCTAGAAAAGTGTCACCTGTAAAGATTTCACCTATAGAGATTTTAGCATACTTCTCCAATGGTTGAGGAGTCTTAAATAACCATAATATCATGATATATTTAAAATAGTAACAATTTCCTTGGATCATTAAATAACCAAATAGTACTTCAATGTTCTCAATTTTTATGTATGTATATGTGTGTGTATATGCAAATATACTCACACATGCAAATACATATACAAATATGCACAAAGGATTTAAATCAGGATCTACAATGTCTACTTACTGCATTTGGTTAATATGCTTCTCAGGTCTCTTTTAATTTATAGATACTCCTATTTTTTTTTCATTTTTCTTTCTTTATTTTTTGGAATATTTGTTGAAGAAGCTAGATTGATTGTCCAATGGAGTTCTCAAATTCTGGAGTATGGCATTTGCATTCTTGTGGTATAATTTAGCAAATCCATTTACTCAGACTTTAAATTGGTAGTTAGACCTAGAGGCTTGAAATAATAAAGCAGTTTGGCAAAACTACTTCATACATGGTAGTGTGTACTTTAATTAGGAGACACAGAATATCCACTTGTTTCTTGCTATGATATTAGAAGTCAATGGTAATTCTAGCCTCAACCCATATTTCATTAGGGGTCTATAAAATGGTGACATTCTAGTTGTATTTTTTCTTATACATTTATCAGCTGGAAGAAAATAAATTCTCTCATTAACTAGTTTATCTGAGATGCAAAACATACAGCCACTTTAGATTAAATGTTATATACTTTTATATATTTCCAAAGTTTCAGTTAACAACCCCTATATTACAAAAGAGTTTCCTAACAATCTCTGGATTCCTAAAAAATTCTAAGTAACCAATGAATTTTTTTGTTTTTGTTTTTTAATTAATACAAATTCTCAAATTACAAGGTTTGTGTTTCAATTTATTGAAGTTATTATTCTTATTGATGCTCATGTTATGACATAGTTGGTCAGTAGGTACCTGTTGAAGACGGCTCCTAAGTCACTTGATGGGAACCTAGTGGGTTTTATTTCTTTAATTTCTGATATGACAGTTTCCAGGCTCATTTTGTACATTTCTTGCTCTGAACCTGGAATCAGCCATTTAAATGAGCCCTGCTCCCTTTTCCTGGTAAAGGTGCTATGGAGATAATAATCTAGGCACTACAAGTGTTCTTTGATGGGTGTTGTTTCTAGTACTTTTCAGTGGACACAACTCATTTGGGATATGACTTACTGTATGAAGAGATGTTATTCTTTCTCACTCTCTCTCATTTTCTGTCTCTCTCCTCTCCCCCCAAAAATTTGTGTGAAATTCTCTTGCATCTTTATGCACTATTCGTGTTTAAGTGAAATGGGCTTTTCTTCTCTTCAAAGGAAAACACAGCTTTTAAGCCTCACATTCTAGATATTTCTCTTCAGTTATCTTAAAGCATTTAAAAATGTCTTGGAAGTTACTAAGATCTAGCTTTTTCCTCTCCCCCACTTTTAACAGTTTTTTCTCTTTCCTTGCCCTTTTTTGCCTTAAAGGTGGGCACACAGGAACTTCTCAATACAGGGCCTTAGATTAGAAAGGAGAATTCTCAGGGTCCAGACAACTCCATCTTCCTCCCAGCTTGCACTCATCCATGAAATATAACCTGACAAAGCCACTTCCCAGTTTTGGATGCTGACCGCAAATTGACCCCCACTGAGCTTTCCTGCGAAAATCTTTCAAATGGGAAGTTTTCTGGTTCTCAGGCTTTGCATAATGCTTTTGCTTGCCTTCCAATTTTTTTTTTTTTTTCTGACTAGTTGCTGATACACTGCAGACCTTGTTGCTGTCAGTGGTTTTTCTGCATTCACTCGTGATTTGGAATTTGTATGAAAATCTTATCCGCTGGTTTCGTTGCAGATGTTGTCTATGGGTTGTGATTTTGCTATCTAGTTGCGCTCTCGCCTCTCCCCTCTCCCCTCTCCCCTCTCCCCTCTCCCCTCTCCCCTCTCTCCCCTCTCTCCCCCCTCTCCCCCCTCCCCTCTCCCCCCTCCCCTCTCCCCTCTCCTCTCTCCCCTCTCCCCTCTCCCCTCTCCCCTCTCCTCTCTCCCCTCTCCCCTCTCCCCTCTCTCCCCTCTCCTCCCCCCTCCCCCCTCCCCCCGTCCCCCCTCTCCCCCCGTCCCCCCTCTCCCCCTTCCCCCTCTCCCCTCTCTCTCCTCTCCCCTCTCTCCCCTCTCCCCCCTCTCCCCTCTCCCCCCTCTCCCCTCTCCCCTCTCCCCTCTCCCCCCTCTCCCCTTTCCCCCTCTCCCCTCTCCCCCCTCTCCCCTCTTCCCCCTCCCTTCTCCCCCCCTCCCCCCTCTCCCCTCTTCCCTCTTCCCCCTCTCCCCTCTCCCCTCTACCCCCTCTCCCCTCTCCTCTCTCCCCTCTCCCCTCTCCCGTCTCCCTCCCTCTCCCTCTCCTCCTCCCCTCTCCCCTCTCTCCCCTCTCCCCTCTCCCCTCTTCCCTCTCCCCTCTTCCCTCTCCCCTCTTCCCTCTCCCCTCTTCCCTCTCCCCTCTTCCCTCTCCCCTCTCTCCCCTCTCCCCTCTCTCCCCTCTCCCCTCTCCCCTCTCCCCTCTCCCCTCTCCCGTCTCCCATCTCCCTCCCTCTCCCTCTCCCTCTCTCCTCCCCCTCCCCCCGCATGTGTGTGTTTCTGTGTGTGTGTGTGTGTGTGTGTGTGTGCGCGCGCGCGTGTACTGGGAGGGTTTCAAATAAAACTTGCACACACACATTCTCACTCTCTTTCTCTGCTGTAGCTGCCATCTACCCAGACTAACCTTTATAAAATATGTCAAACCAATTTTTTACAAAGAAAAATGAATCACATTTTAATCAACATACATGATCTACTGCTGTCTTCCCTTACTGCACATTATCGCTCCAACTTTATCTTATGGTATCCACCAGCAGATGTCATCAACACGTCTCTTGGTGGACCTCAGATGTTAGCCTCAGACTTACGCCCCAGAGTTTTTGCACCTGTTATTCCCATTGCCTGGCTTTGCCTCTGCCAGACACCTCCATGAATAGCTCCTCTCATCCAAGTCTTAGCACAAAGGGCATCTTAATGGTGAGGTCTTTCCTGTTTAAATGTATAATTTTCCCACCCTGGAAATATATTTTAATCATTTACTTTTCTGTATTTTCCCAGTAGAAAGTGTGTTTTTTTTTTTACTTGTCCCTTTTAATGTATTTAGCATTCTGAATCATAATTACTGATCAGTAAGTAGTCAGTAATTTCTGTGAGATTGAGCTGGATTCAATCATTTTAACAGTAATAGTTAGCCCCAAATGTTGAGGAAATATCCAGCTCTGAGAGAAAATTAGACATGTGAACAAGTAATTATAAATATGATTCCTAAGATATAGTGAATCAAATACAATGAATGCTAAAATCAGGATAGACAGTAGGTGCCATGCTATCAAGCAATTAATCAGAAATAATTTTCCTTTAGCCTTTACAAGTATATTCGCTACTATGCCACTTTATATATTCTTTATTCAGAAAAAATAAGCAATTTTATTTCTTGCTGCATATGCAGCAGTGTATAGATTTGTATGTTTTTTTCTGATAATCTCCCCACTGCCTGGAAGTTCTCTTTCTCAGTGTCATTAACTCTAAGTGATTTCTAATTTTAAGATCCGGAGAAAAATTCCACCTCTTGTGTATAGTCTTTTATTATTTCCGTGCTGGAAGGAATTTCTTCTTCCGCTGCATTCTGATGGCATCATTCTGAAACTTCTTATTAATTTAATAACTTTTGTAGGTACAAAATTCATGTAGTTGTAAATGTCTCTGCTCTTGACTCATCCTAACCTATTCCCTACCTCATTTCCTAAAAAAATATTTCTAGCTCCTGCTGAAATGAATTAGTTTTGGTTTTATGTGGAAGCCAATCTGTGCTTCACTAATGACTTAATATATTAATTCTTCTAGAGGACACTTTGAGATTCCTCTCTCCTTTAAGATCCTGATATACCACATATATACATCCATGTTATGCATGAAACATTGTTGTATTTACTTATTTACAAATCTCACCTACCCTGTATTTTACCCTTGAGTGTAGCGGCTTTATATGATTTCCTACCCCCAATTCCAATCAAATTCTGGCATAGAGCAAATACTTAATAAGTGTTTGTGGGTAGAAATAAAGGAAGAAAAAAGTAAGCAAGAAAAAAGACAGAAAATTTAGCCAGAAGCTTTCTGAAAGCAAAATAGCTTAAATTACTTAAAATGTTCTTTAATTACAGGTAATTCCAGAGATTGACTTGAGGCAGGTATTTTAGGGCCCTTGACACTCCTAAAATCACAACCTAGGTAATATCCTAGTCAAACAAATGCAAGTGAGAAACTGTGACCCATTTTGATCTCAGACCAATTTTCCTTTCATAGCATGATTACAGGTGGAGAGACACTTCTTAGCAGCCTTCTTGTGCCCATAATTAATGCATCACTCTTTTGACCACATTTATTCATAGAATCAAGAAAATCAGTATTTGAATTTGTATCATTTAAAAATATTAATTCATTTTCAAAAACCGTTTGTTGATTATTTTGTTACTGTATTAGACTTCATGTACTTCTTCTAGGGAATTAGAAAGGAATTAACTACAGGAATTAAGTACCCACATTAAACATTGCAGAAAAGGTGTTTAGAATATAGGTAATAGTCTTACAACAAGGAGATGCAATATAAAACTATGAGCAATCATTGATCTAGATCTCTTATATCACCCCTTTCTCACCTCTTCTTCCTACTATATACTTTAAAACTTGAATCTCACTTTTTAAAAGATAAAGTTTTACCCTTAAGTTAATTTTTTTGCATCTTTTATTCCAAGAAACGGGGAGGTAAAAAATAAGGAAATTAGAGTATGAAAGTCTATTAGTTTTCCCTCAACTCTTATACCACATAACTCAGTACATTTGGCTCATTCATCAAACTGCAGATTTGATGTAATTTTCTTTTAAGGTCCTATATATTCAGAATATTATGAGAAAATGATACCCCATTTTATCAGAGAAAAACAAAGGGAGGCTTTATTTAAAGAGGACTATGTTAAATATATTTTCATTCACCAAGGTGAGATAGAGGAATATAAGAAGTTAGAAAGAAGAAAGAAAGCATCCCTCCTTTTAAGAAGAAAATTATCTTAATGAAAATAATCAAGCCATTACAAACCAGTTAGATTAGATTTTAGTTTCTAACTAATGAAGCCAGTCAGCCATGAAAACCGCTGAGAACCAGTCACTTTCACCTTGTTCCATTATCACGGATTCAACCTCTGACTTCAGCTAGACAAGAGATTTGTTAGGGGTCTGACAAGAAACCCACAATACAGTGGGAAGCAGTTGTCAACAGCAAGAAAACAACATACACACATGCCCTCATGGTATTTCTGTAAACTCATTTTATTGAAAAGGAAAAAAAAAACCCATTAATGCTTATGAAATAGTCACTGATTCTATTTAAATTAACGGGAGTGAAAGCATTCATTAAAAGTTTGATTGAGGGATGACTCAATATTCAGCATCTTCTCAAATATTTGAACCTAAACTTGAGGCCACTGATTGAACATAAATGGGTTGTTTCTTTTCTGTCATTTGGTTCTATTCAGAACCTGAAACATGTTCTTCATTTAAAATGTGTTCAAATCTAATATTGGAAAATCCTCCAGAGCCTTGTGTTTGCCTTAATTTATGCTTTTAATATTTCTTTATTGCTTTTCTAAAGCAATGCACACATTTAAAACAGAAAAAGAAAATCCCACGAATTGCAACTAAGTGAAGGTAAGATATATAGTTTGGAATCTAATTTATTACTAACGCATTATTAAGAGAGAGTACAGACAAACTATTGCTTAGGAAAATTAAAGCATTAATTTTAAGTTTCATTATTTAACTAGGAACATAAGAAAAGTTCAATGTAATTCTAAAAAATGTACATTTAATTCACTGCTGTAAACATAGGTTGAAAATATAAACTTTCATAGAGGAAAGCCAATAGCATTTTAATCTTGTGTAGATATAACCGATAGTAAATCTTGGTTATGACATTATTAAAATAGAGAAAGTTATGCCATTCTAAAAGACCTGCATTGAATCATATTGTGTAGTATATGTCCATAAAAATAGTGTAGACATCCTTTATGCATTTTCAAGTCATAATCCAAAAACCTTTATTTAGTTCTCCTACATGTGGAGGCACAATTTTGTATAGAATATGGTTTTCATTCCTAATCAAAAGAAAAAAAAAAAAAAAAAAAAAAACTAGAGCAGCCTAGGAGGCAGGATTTTGGAAGTTAAAAAAAAAAAGGCATGTGACTCATACCTTAATTTGCTGTGTCTTTATCATGGAACTTTGGGTAAGTTATTTTACCTCTCTAAACCCCAGTATTCTCACCTATAAAAAAGGATTACACTAGTACCAGAATGGTTTTAAAGACCAAATGAAATAATGTAGGTACATTAATTTGCAAAAGCCTCAGTATAAAAATTTAACAAATGCTAGAATTATAATTAGTAATATTATATTGCTTATGTTTCATTGTAACATTGCTACTATAAAAATAGACATCAATGTTACTTTTTTTAAATTATACTTTAAATTCTGGGATACAAATGTGGAAAATGCAGGTTTGTTACATAGTTATACCCCTGCCATGGTGCTTTGCTGCATCCATTCCCCCCGTCATCTACCTTAGTTATTTCTCCTAACGTTATCCCTCCTCAGTCTCCCCACCCTCTGCAATGTCTCTCATAGCTCCATTGCCCCCCTACAGGCCCCAGTGTGTGATGTTTCCCTCCCTGTGTCCATGTGTTTTCATTGTTCAACACCCATTTATGAGAACATGTAGTGTTTGGTTTTCTGTTCTTGTGTCAGTTTGCTGAGAATGGTTTCCAGCTTCATCCACGTCCCTGCAAAGGAGATGAATTCATCCTTTTTAATGGCTGCATAGTATTCCATGGTGTATATGTGCCACATTTTCTCTGTCCAGTCTATCATTGATGTGCATTTGGGTTGGTTCCAAGTGTTTGCTATTGTGAACAGTGCCTCAATAGACATATATGTGCATGTGTCTTTATAATAGAATGATTTATAATCCTTTTGGTATATACCCAGTAATGGGATTGCTGGGGCAAATGATATTTCTAGTTCTAGGTCCTTGAGGAATCACCATACTGTCTTCCACAAGGGTTGAACTTAATTTACACTCCCACCAACAGTGTAAAAGTGTTCCTATTTCTCTACATCCACTCCAGCAACTGTTGTATCCTGATTTTTCAATGATCACCATTCTAACAGGCGTGAGATGGTATCTCAATGTGGTTTTGATTTGCATTTCTCTAATGATCAGTGATGAGCTTTTTTTCATAGGTTTGTTGGCTGCATAAATGTCTTCTTTTAGAAGTGTCTGTTTATATACTTTACCCACTTTTTGATGGGGTTGTTTGTTTTCTTGTAAATTTGTTTAAGTTCATTATAGTTTCTTGATACTAGCTCTTTGTCAGATAGGTAGTTTGCAAAAATTTTTTCCCATTCTGTTGGTTGCTGGTTCCCTCTGATGATAGTTTCTTTTGTAGAAGCTCTTAAGTTTAGTTAGATCCCATTTGTCAATTTTGGCTTTTGTTGCCATTGCTTTAGGTGTTTTAGTCATGAAGTCCTTGCCCATGCCTATGTCCTGAATGGTATTGCCTAGGTTTTCCTCTAGGGTTTTTATGGTGTTATGTCTTATGTTTAAATATTTAATCCATCTGGAGTTAATTTTTGTATAAGGTGTAAGGAAGGGATCCATTTTCAGCTTTCTGAATGTGGCTAGCCAGTTTTCCCAACATAATTTATTAAATAGGGAATCCTTTTCCGATTGCTTGTTTTTGTCAGGTTTGTCAAAGATCAGATGGTTGTAAATGTGTGGCATTACTTCTGAGATTCTGTTATGTTACATTGGTCTATAACTCTGTTTTGCTACCAGTACCATGCTGCTTTGATTACTGTAGTCTTTTAGTATAGTTTGAAGTCAGGTAGCATGATGTCTCCAGCTTTGTTTTGTTTCTGTTTCATTATTGTTGTTGTTATTGTTTTGCCTGGGATTTTCTTGGCTATGTGTGCTCTTTTTTTTTATTTCATATGAAATTTAAGATGATTTTTTTTCAATTCTTTGAAGAAAGTCAGTGGTAGCTTGATGGGGATAGCATTTATCTGTAAGTTACTTTGGGTAGTATAGCAATTTTCATGATATTGATTATTCCTAAGGATGAGCATGGAATGTTTTTCCATATGTTTGTGTCCTCTCTTATTTTCTTGAGCAGTGGCTTGTAGTTCTCCTTGAAAAGGTCTTTTACATCCCTTGTTAGTTGTATTCCTAGATATTTTATTCTCTGTAGCAGTTGTAAATGGAAGTTCAATCATGATTTGGCTCTCTGTTTATCTGTTATTGGTGTATAGGAATGCTTGTGATTTTTGTACATTGATTTTATATTCTGAGACTTTGCTGAAGTTGCTTATCAGCTTGGGGAGATTTTTGTCTGAGACAATAGGGTCTTCTAAATATATAGTCATGTCGTCTAAAAATAGAGACAATTTGATTTCCTCTTTTCCTGATTGAATACCCTTTATTTCTTTTTCTTGCCTGATATTCCTGGCCAGAACTTCCTTGTTGAATAGGAATGGTGAGAGAAGTCATCCTTGTCTTGTGCCAGTTTTCAAAAGGAATACTTCCAGGTTTTGCCCAGTTGGTATGATACTGGCTGTGTGTTTGTCATAAATAGCTTTTATTATTTTGAGATACGTTTAATCATTACTCAGTTTATTTAGAGTTTTTAGCATAAAGGACTGTTGAATTTTGTCAAAGGTCTTCTCTGCATCTATTGAGATAATCATGTGGTTTTCGTTTTTGGTTCTGTTTATGTGATGGATTACATTTATAGATTTGCAAATGTTGAAACAGTCTTGCATTCCTGGATTGAAGCTCATTTGATTGTGATGGATAAGCCTTTTGATGTGCTCTTGGATTTGGTTTGCCAGTATTTTATTGAGGATTTTCACATCAATGTTCAGCATGGATATTAGCCTGAAAGTTTCTTTTTTATTTGTGTCTCTGACAGGTTTTGGTATCAGAATAATGTTGCTCTCATAAAATGACTTATGAAGGATTCTCTATTTCCGTATTGTTTGAAATAGTTTCAGAAGGAATGGTACCAGCTCGTCTTTGTACCTCTGGTAGAATTTTGCTGTGAACCCACCTTGTCCAGGACTTTTTTGCTTGGTAGACTATTAATCGCTGCCTCAATTTCAAACCTTGTTATTGTTCTATTCACAGATTCAGCTTCTTCATGGCTTAGTCTTGAGGGAGTGTAAGTATCCAGGAATTTACTCATTTCTTCTAGATTTACTGGTTTATTTGCATGGAGGTGTTTGTAGTAATCTCCCATGGTAGTTTGTGTTTCTGTGGGAATGGCGGTGAAATCCACTTTATCATTTTTTTATTGCATCTATTTGATTCTTTTTTTTTAATTGCATTTTAGGTTTTGGGGTACATGTGAAGAACATGCAAGATTGTTGCATAGGTACACACATGGCAGTGTGGTTTGCTGCCTTCCTTCCCCTCACTTGTATTTGTCATTTCTCCCCATGCTATCTCTTCCCACCTCCCCACCTCCCCATCCCTCCCCCATTTCCCCCCAACGGACCCCAGTGTGTAGTGCTCCCCTCCCTGTGTCCATGTGTTCTCATTGTTCAACACCCGCCTATGAGTGAGAACATACGGTGTTTGATTTTCTGCTCTTGTGTCAGTTTACTGAGAATGATGGTTTCCAGGTTCATCCATGTCCCTACAAAGGACACGAACTCATCATTTTTGATGGCTGTGTATATTCCATGGTGTATATGTACCACATTTTCCCTATCCAGTCTATCATTGATGGGCATTTGGGTTGGTTCCAGGTCTTTGCTATTGTAAACAGTGCTGCAGTGAACATTTGTGTACATGTGTCCTTATAGTAGAATGATTTATAATTCTTTGGATATGTACCCAGTAATGGGATTGCACTGTTGGTGGGAGCATCTATTTGATTCTTCTCTCTTTCTTTTTTTATTAGTCTGGCAAGCAGTCTGTCTGTTTTGTTGATCTTTTCAAAAAACCAGCTCCTAGATTTATTGATTTTTTTTGAAGGGTTTTTTTTGTGTATGTGTCTCTATCTCCTTCAGTTCTGCTCTGATCTTATTTATTTTTTGACTTTTGCTAGCTTTTAAATTTGCTTGATCTTACTTCTCTAGTTCTTTTAATTGTGACGTTAGGTGTCAATTTTAGATTGTTCTTTGCTTTTCATGTGGGCAGTTCATGCTATAAATTTCCCTCTAGACACTCCTTGAAATGTGTCTCGGAGATTCTGGCACATTTTGTCTTCATTCTCATTGGTTTCAAAGTGCATCTTTATTTCTGTCTCATTTCATTATTTATCCAGTAGTCATTCAGGAGCAGGTTGTTCAGTTTTCATGTAGTTGTGCAGTTTTAAATGAGTTTCTTAATCTTGAGTTCTGATTTGATTGCACTATGGTCTGAGAGATTGTTCATTATGATTTCCATTTTTTGGCATTTGCTGAGGAGTTATTTACTTCCAATTATGTGGTCAATTTTAGAGTAGGTGTGATGTGGTGCTGAGAAGAATGTATATTCTGTGGATTGGGGGTGGAGAGTTCTGTAGATGACTGTCTATTAGGTCTGTTTGGTCCAGATTTTTGTTCAAGTCCTGGATATCTCTGTTAATTTTCTGTCTCATTGATCTGCCTAATATTGACAGCGGAGTGTTAAAGTCTCCCACTATTATTGTGTGGGAGTCTAAGTCTCTTTGTAAGTTATTAAGAACTTGCTTTATGTATCTGGGTGCTCCTGTATTGGGTGCATATATATTTAGGATCATTGGCTCTTCTTGTTGCATTGATCCTTTACCATTATGTAATGCCTTTGTTTGTCTCTTTTGATCTTTGTTGATTTAAAATCTGTTTTGTCATAGGCTAGGATTGCAATCCTTGCTTTTTTTTTTCCGTTTCCTTGGTAAATCTTTCTTCTTCCCTTTATTTTGAGCCTATGTGTGTCTTTGCACATGAGATGGGTCTCCTGAATACAGCACACCAATGGGTCTTGACTTTTTATCCAATTGCCAGTCTGTGTCTTTTGATTGGGACATTTAGCCCATTTACATTTAAGGTTAATGTTGTTATGTGTTAAACTGATCCTGCTATTTTGATGCTAGCTGGTTGTTTTGCTCATTAGTTGATGCAGTTTCTTCATAGTGTCTATGGTCTTTTCAATTTGGTATAGTTTTTCAGTGGCTGGTACTGATTGTTCCTTTCCATGTTTAGTGCTTCCTCCAGGAGCTCTTGTAAAGTAGGCCTGGTGGTGACAAAATCTCTTAGCAGTTGTCTGTAAAGGATTTTATTTCTCTGCTTATGAAGCTTAGTTCGGCTGGATATGAAATTCTGGGTTGAAAATTCTTTTCTTTAAGGATGTTGAATATTGACTCCACTCTCTTCTGGCTCATAGAGTTTCTGCCAAGGGATCCACTATGAGTCTAATGGGCTTCCCCTTTTGGGTAATCCTACCTTTCTCTTTGGCTGCCCTTAGCATTTTTTCCTTCATTTCAACCCTGGTAAATCTGAAGATTATGTGCCTTGGGGTTGCTCTTCTTGAGGAATATCTTTGTGGTGTTCTATTTCCTGGATTTGAATGTTGGCCTGCCTTGCTAGGTTGGGGATGTTCTCCTGGGTAATATCCTGAAGAGTGTTTTCCAGCTTGGATTCATTCTCCCCATCACATGCAGGTATACTGATTAAATTTAGCTTTTTTTTTTTTTCACATAATCCCATATTTCTTGGAGGCTTTGTTCATTTCTTTTTACTCTTTTTTCTCTAATCTTGCCTTCTTGTTTTATTTCACTGAGTTTATCTTCAATCTCTGATATCCTTTCTTCTGCTTGATTGATTTGGCTATTGAAACTTGCATATGCTTCCTGAAGTTCTTGCACTGTACTTTTCAGCTCCATCTAGTCATTTATGTTCTTTTCTATGCTGGTTATTCTAGTTAGCATTTCATCTAACCTTTTCTCAAGATTCTTAGCCTCCTTGCATTTGGTTAGAACATGCTCCGTCAGCTCAGAGAAGTTTTTTTTTTTTACCACCTATCTTCTGAAGCCTGCTTATGTCAATTTGTCAAGCTCAATAGTCATCCAGTTTTGTTCCCTTGCTGGTGAGGAGTTGTGATCCTTTGGAGGAGAGGAGGCATTCTGTTTTTTTGGCAATTTCAGCCTGTTTGCATGGGTTTCTTTCCATCTTCATGGATTTATCTACTTTTGTTCTTTGAAGTTGGTGACTTTTGGATGGGGTCTCTGAGTGGATGTCCTTTCTGTTGATGTTGAAGGTATTTCTTTCTGTTTGTTCATTTTCCTTCTAACAGTCAGGTCCCTCTTTTGCAGGTCTGCTGGAGGTCCACTCCAGACCCTACTTGCATAGAAATTACCAGCATGTCAGAACAGCAAACTTTGCTGCCTGTTTCTTCTAGTAACTTTATCCCAGAAGGGTACCCACCAGATGTTAGCCAGAGCTCTCCTGTAGGAGATGTCTCTTGGTCAGGATAAATAGGGGTCAGGGAGCCACTTGAGGAGGCAGTCTGTCCTATGTCAGAGCTCAAGTGCTATGCTGGGAGGTCTGTTCTTGCCTTCAGAGCTGCGGGGCAGGGATATTTAAGTCTGTTGAAGCAGAACCCACAACCACCTTTCTTCCCAGGTTGTGTGTCCCAGGAAGGTGGGTGCTTTATATGCAAATCCCTGATGGGCTGCTGTCTTTTTTCAGAGATGCCCTGCCTAGCCAGACAGGATTCTGGTCACAGTCTGCCTGCAGAGGCCTTACTGAGCTGCCGTGGCTCTGCCCAGTTGCTGTGTAAACTTCCCAGTGACTTTGTTTACACAGGCATGGTTAAAACCTCCTGCATGAGCCTCAGAAATGGCAGGCGGCCCTCCCCCACTGAGCTGGAACATCCCGGGTTGGGATCCCAGACTGCTGTGCTGGCTGTAAGATCTTAGCTTGCTGGTCTTCATGGGGGTGGGACCTGCTGAGCCAGATCACTTGGCTCCCTGGCTTCAGCCCCTTTTTTTTTTTCAGGAAAATGAGCAGTTCTGTCTCAGTGTTGTTCCAGGTGCCACTGGGATGTTAGGAAAAAAAAATTGCTGTGGCTAAAATGGCTGCCCAGTTTTGTGCTGGAAACCCTGGGTGCTGGTGGTGTAGGTACCGGAGGGGATCTCCTGGTCTGCAGATTGTGAAGACCATGGGAAAAATGCAGTGTCTGAGTCAGAGTGCCTGAGTGTCTGCAAAAGTCCCTAATAGCTTCCCTTGGCTAGGAGACGGAGTTCTATCCCTTGCACTTCCCAGGTAAGGCAAAGCCCCACCCTGCTTTGGTTTGCCCTCCTTAGGCTACACCCACTGTCTAACCAGTTGCAATGAGATGAACCTTGTACCTCAGTTGGAAATGTGGATATCACTAGCTTTTTGGTTCATTCTCACTGGGAACTCTAGACCAGAGCTGTTCCTATTTGGCCATCTTAAACATTTTTATCATTCATTACAAAGCATTCTTATGATGGAGAATTTGCTTTGTTTTATTTTCAATCATAAAAATGTCACACAATAAAATCCAAAAAACACTCATAAAAATTCAGACAATGCAGAAATATATGGATATATAGTAAGCAGTGGAAGCCTTCCTATACCTTTCATCACTTAATCTTTCTCTATCCTAGAGACTTCCACCATTTACTACATTCTGTTAGCTAGACTTACTTTTAATTTAGGATCTATATATTTAACGAACTTTATCAGCCATTTGTTCACCTAACCCTTTCTTTATCTTTTTTTTTTTTTTTTTTTTTAAGGTTTTACAAAACCTGTGTTCCAGCCTGGGCTGTGCTCTTTCTAGGATAAGGCATAAAGCTCTCTGAATTTGTTAGCCAGTGTAAAAATCAAAGAATAATGTATCTATCTTATCCCCAGCATGTGGGATTGCTCTCAGTATCAAAAATACAGTTATGTTTAAGATCACTTTGTAAAGCACTATGCATGTTTACTCTTTTATTCAGGAAATTATTTCTTGAGTGCCTTTTAAGTGCCAAGTCCTTTTCATGGCACAATGTTAAGCGTTTCTAAAGAGAGAGGGATTACTGAGGGCTAAAGTAATATGCCTTCAAAGTGGCTAGAATTTTGTACTGAAAATCGGAAGCCAGAAAAATATGAAAGAGAGAGGGATGTAATAGAGATTTTAGGTTAGAAAAACAGAGAAACCTAATGTACCTCAAAATTTGAATGAATTTGGGCAAATAGGGCTCATCTGTTTTGAGCAAGAGCTTTCTCTGTTCTTTCTCTAAGTCCCTATGTTGGACATATTTTGCACAGCTTAATTAAGCTTAATTATTAGATTGGTGCAAAAGTTATTGCAGGGTTTGCGATGAGATCGGCAAGCACCACAACTCTTGCACCAACCTAATACATTTATTCACATGTTTTTCAAACTATGAAAAACAGACTTTTATATCATTTTTGTACCTACTCACCAGAACATTTAAATCAAAGTTGATTGTTTCACTTTCTAAAAAATGTAGAAATTGACTTAATTTCATTGTAGTGTAAGATACACATTTTCATCATTAAATTGTCCATGTTTATGGTTAGGGCTGCTAACTGTTTAAGTCACATTGCTGTCTCTATAGCACCTTAAAGAGTTGAAACCAGACAAATATACTTCTTATACCAAAGTCTGGATTCTACAATATGGTCAGTGGAGTATTATTTCCCTAAGGATGATTTCTATCTTCAGAACTAGCCTCCCACTTTATTTTGACAAAACTCAACATTCATCTGTTTATGCAGTCATTTGATTGCATGGGAATTTTGACAAAACCATGCTCAGATACAGAACTGAATCCTTTTTATAGCCTCATGCATCTTGTAAATCAACAATATGAACATCTTAAAATAATACATTTTTATTAGTTGGATAATTAAGGGATAGGTTCAAGATGAAAGCCTGTCAATCATTCTGCATATGTTAGAGATTACCTTTAGTTTCTTTTGAATTATAAAAATTGCCTAAAAAAAGAAAGGCAGATTTCAAGGGTCAACAGTGCATAAATAGGCACATAATTTGGTTTTGAAACCCCATCTTTGTGGCAGTAGAATTCCTCTGGCTACACATTTGAAATTTCACTAGTGTGAATTTTTTGGCTCTATACTTATCCTTATTCTGTAATCCAAATCCTTTATGTACTGTGAGATTGGCAAAACAGTCTCCTCTCTGTCCCACTCCAAAAGAACTTTCTCCATTTGTCTGACTAGTCCAGGGGTTGGGGTTAAAGGAGACTGAAAGGATGCAAGAGTGAGAATCACTGGTCAGACACAAGACCCAACTGAAAAGTTTTAAAATTTGACTGCCTTTAAAAGTTGCTTAACTTCTAATAATAATAATATTATTATTTAATACTTAATACTTTTATTAAGTATTTATATTATTTACTATATATTTATTAAAATATACTATTTTATTTTATATTTTAAAATATACTATTTAAATTAATTTTTAATAAATTATATTTAATTTATAGTATATAAATTATTAGTATATTTATTAAAATATACTTTTAAAAGTATATTATATATAATAATATATTATTATTAGAAGTTAGGCAACTTTTAATACTTTTTAAATAAGTATTAGAACTTATGGGTTGCATTATGTAGCTACTTGAGAGGCTGAGGAAAGAGGATCACTTGAGCCCAGGAAGTTGAGACAACAGTGAGCTTTGATCACTCCACTACATTCCAGCATGGGTGACAGAGTGAGATCCTATCTCTAAAAAAAAAAAAAAAAAGTTTTAATAATAATAATAAAAAGGTAGCTAAACTTTTATCTCAGTAGTGGGAGTGGCTGAGAGAATTTTTCAACTGGATTAGCAGTAGACAATTAATTGCTGAGTGAGAAAGGTCATTTTGCATTTTTTGGTCCTGTTACTACTTTTTTAAAATTTCAACCTTTATTATAGATTAAAGAGTACATGTGCACGTTTGTCACATGGGTAAATTGCATAACACTGTGGCTTGGGGGGTCCCAATGATTCCATCACCCAGGCAGTAGTCATAGTTCCCAAGAGGCGGTTCTCCAGACCATGCCCCACTACATCCCTTCCATTCTAGTGATCTCCAGTGTTTATTGCTCCCAGTTTCATGTTCATGTGTATGCACTGTTTATCTCTTGCTTATAAATGAGAACATGCACCATTTGGTTTTCTGTTCTTGCATTATTAGTTCACTTAGGTTAATGGCCTCTAGCTCTGCCCATGTTGCTGCAAAGGACAATATTTTTTTCTTTTTATGGCTACATAGTATTCCATAGTATATATGTACATTTTCTTTATCCAATGCACCATTGATGGACACCTAAGATGATTTCATATCTTAGCTATTGTGAATAGTATTAGAACTTATGGGTTGCATTATGTCTTTGATAGAATGAATTATTTTCCTTTGGGTATATACCAGTATACCCAAAGTGTGGGATGGCTGAGTCAAATGATAGCTCGATTTTCAGTTCTTTGAGAAATCTCTAAACAGCTTTCCATCATAGCTGAGCTAGCTTGCATTCCCACTGACAGTGTATAAGCCTTCCCTTTTCAGTCTCAACCACACTGGTTGCTTTTTAACTTTTTAATAGCCATTATAACCGGTGCAAGATGATTTGTGGATTTGATTTGCATTTATCTGACAATTAGTGTTAATGATTATATTTTTGTATGGTTCTTGGCCACTTGCACATCCTCTTTTGGGATGTGTCTGATTCATGTACTTTGCCCATTTTTAAAAATTAGATGTTTGTTTTTGTTGCTGCTTTTGCTTGTTGATTTGTTTAGTTCCTTGTAGATTCTGGATATTAGACCTTTGTCAGATGCAAGTTTGCAAATATTTTCTCCCATTCTGTTGGTCGTTTACTTTGTTGGTAATATCTTTGGCTGTGCAGAAACTCTTCAGTTTAATTAGGCTCCATTTGTCAAATTTGGTTTTGTTGCAATTGCTTTTGGAGATTAGCCATAAATTCTTTGCCCAAGCCTATGTTGAGAGGGTATTTCCTAGGTTTTCTTCTAGGATTTTTATTGTTTGAAGGCTTATATTTAAATCTTTAATCCATCTTGAGTTAATTCTTGCACATGATCGGAGATTGGGGCCCAGTTTTAATCTTCTGCATATAGCTTGCTAGATATCCTAGAACCATTTATTGAATGAGAAGTTCTTTTACTTTTGCTTATTTTTCTTAATTTTATTAAAGATCAGATGGTTTATTTCTAAATTTTCCATTCTGTTCCACTAGTTTATGTGTCTGTTTTTTGTACTGTTTTATTATTATTATTTACTACTCCTTAAGGAGCAGAGCTATTCCATGGGTGATGTGTCCAGAGTTGCACCATGCTATTTTGATTACTATAGCCTTCTAGTATAGTTTGAAGTCTTATCGTTAAACAGAAAATATTATTAGCCTTACAGAAGGAAAGTTATTCATCCAAAATATTGACTTGTTGAACTTTGTAGCTATAAACCCTGAAATTACAGTGAAATAAAATCTGTATCTTTGTCAATCCATGGATGCATTAATGCCTCAATTTGATGATCTGCTCCATTTGTTATATACATATTTTATAAGCATGAGTCAATCAGCATAAAAATTATCTATCTTTGTAAAATAATATTTAAATAATGTACATGATTGGTTGAGAAGCTACAGTAAATCTGTCTTTAAAGTTTGAAAAATACACATTTCAAAAGCTCCTTTACTGCTTTTTTATTTTATTTTATTTTAATTTCTAGGGTACATGTTCAGAATGTGCAGGTTTGTTACATAGGTATGCACAGGTTTGTTACATAGGTATGCACATGCCATAATGGTTTGCTACATCCATCACTCTGTCATCTACATTAGATATTTCTCCTAATGCTATTCCTCCCCATCCCCCTGCTATCCCTCCCCTTCCCTCTTACCCCCTAACAGGCCCCAGTATGTGATGTTCCCCTCCCTGTGCCCATGTGTTCTCATTGTTCAATACTCACTTATGAGTGAGAACATGCAGTGTTTGGTTTTCTGTTCTTATGACAGTTTGCTGGTAATGATGGTTTCCAGTTTCATCCATGACCCTGCAAAGAACATGAACTAATCCTTTTTTATGGCTGCATAGTATTTCATGGTATATATGTGCCACATTTTCTTTGTCCTGTCTATCACTGATGGGCATTCGGGTTGGTTCCAAGTCTTCGCTACTGTGAAGTGTTGCAATATACAAACATGTGCATGTGTCTTTATAATAGAATGATTTAATCATTTGGGTATGTACCCAATAATGGGATTGCTGGGTCAAATGGAATTTCTATTTCTAGATCCTTGAGAAATTGCCACACTGTCTTCCACAATGGTTGAACCAATTTACACCTCCACCGACAGTGTAAAAGCATTCCTATTTCTCCACATCCTCTCCAACATGTTGTCTCCTGATTTTTTTAATGATCACTGTTCTAACTGGCATGAGATGGTATCTCAATGTGGTTTTGGTTTGCATTTCTCTAATGACCAGTGATGATGTGCTTTACTTCATATGTTTGTTGGCTGCATAAATGTCTTTTTTTGAGAAGTGTCTGTCATATACTTTGCCCAATTTTTGAAGGGGTTGTTTTTTTCTTGTAAATGTGTTTACAGTTTTTGTAGATTCTGGATATTAGCCCTTTGTCAGATTGGTAGATTGCAAAAAATTTTTCCCATTCTGTTGGTTGCTGGTTCCCTCTAACGATGGTTTCTTTTGCTGTTCAGAAACTCTTTAGTTGCATTAGATTCCATTTGTCAGTTTTTGCTTTTGTTACCATTGCTTTTGGTGTTTTAATCATGAAGTCCTTGCCCATGCCTATGTCCTGAATGGTATTGCCTAGGTTTTCTTCTAGGATTTTTATGGTGTTAGGTATTATGTTTAAATCTTTAATCCATCTGAAGTTAATTTTTGTATAAGGTGTAAGGAAGGGATCCAGTTTCAGCTTTCTGTTTATGGCTAGCCAGTTTTCCCAACACCGTTTATTAAAAATCCTGTCCCTGTTGCTTGTTTTTGTCAGGTTTGTCAAAGATCAGATGGTTGTAGATGTGTGGTGTTACCACTGAGGCCTCTCTTCTGTTCCATTGGTTTATTTCTCTGTTTTGATAACAGTACCATTCTGTTTTGATTACTGTATCCTTGAGGCATACCTTGAAGTCAGGTAGCATAATGCCTCAAGCTTTGTTTTTTTTTGTTTGTTTGTTTGTTTTGGCAGTCGTTTTGCTAAGGATTGTCTTAGTTTTACGGGCTTTTTGGTTCCATATGAAGTTTAAGGTGTTTTTTTCCAACTCTGTGAAGAAAGTCAATGGTAGCTTGATGGCGATGGCATTGAATCTACAAATTACTTTGGGAAGTATGTCCATTTTTGTGATATTGATTCTTCCTAAGGATGAACATGGAATGTTCTTCCATCTGTTTATGTCCTCTCTTATTTCGTTGAGCAGTGGTTTGTAGTTCTCCCTGAAGAGGTCCTTCACATCCCTTGTTAGTTGTATTCCTAGGTATTTTATTCTCTTTGTAGCAATTGTGACTGGGATGTCACTCATGATTTGGCTATGTTTGTCTGTTATTGGTATATAGGGATGCTTGTGATTTTTGCACATTGATTTTTGTATCCTGAGACTTTGCTGAAGTTGCTTACAGCTTAAGGAGATTTTGGCCTGAGACGATGGAGTCTTCTAGATATACAATCATGTTATCTGCAAATAGAGACAGTTTGACTTCCTCTTTTCCTAATAGAATACTTTTTAGTTTCTTTTTCTTGTCTGATTGCCTTTGCTGGAACTTCCAATACTAGGTTGAATTGGTATGGTGAGAGAGGGCATTCTTGTCTTGTGCCAGTTTTCAAAAGGAATACTTTCAGTTTTTGCCCATTCAATATGATACTGGCTATAGGTTTGTGATAAATAGCTCTTATTATTTTGAGATATGTTCCATTGATACCTAGTTTATGGAGTGTTTTTAGCATAAAGGGCTGTTGAATTTTCAAAGGTCTTCTCTGTATCTATTGAGATAATCATGTAGTTTTTGTTTTTGGTCCTATTTGTGAGATGGATTACATTTATAGATTTGCATATGTTGAACCAACCTTGCATTGCTAGGTTGAAGCCAAATGATGGATAAGCTTTTTGATGTGCTGTTGGATTCAGTTTTCCAGTGTTTTATTGAGGATTTTTGCGTCAATGTTCATCATGGATATTAGCCTGAAATTTTCCTTTAGTTGTGTCTCTGCTAGGTCTTGCTGTCAGAATGATGTTGGTCTCATAAAATGAGTTAGGGAGTATTTCCTCTTTTTGTATTGTTTGGAATAGTTTCAGAAGAAATGGTACCAGCTCCTCTTTCTACCTCTGGTGGAATTTAGCTGTGAACCTGTCTGGTCCTGGGCTTTTATTTGGTTGGCAGGCTATTAATTGCCGCCTCAATTTCAGATCTTATTGTTAGTCTATTCAGGGATTCATCTTCTTCCTGGTTTAGTCTTGAGAGGATGTAAGTATCCAGGAATTTATCTATTTCTTCTAGATTTACTGGTTTATTTACATTGAGGTGTTTGTAGTAATCTCTCTTGGTAGTTTGTATTTCTGTGGGATCAGTGGTGATATCCCTTTTATCAGTTATTTATTGCATCTGTTTGATTCTTCTCTCTTTTCTTCTTTATTAGTCTGGCCAGTGGTCTATCTGTTTTGTTGATCTTTTCAAAAAAAAAACAGCTTCTGGATTTATTGATTTTTTGAAGGGTTTTTTGTGTATCTTTCTCCTTCAGTTCTGCTCTTATCTTACTTATTTCTTGTCTTTTGCTAGCTTTAAATTTGTTTGATCTTGTTCCTCTAGTTCCTTTAATCATGATGTTATGGCATTGAATTTAGGTCTTTCTTCTTTTCTCTTCTTGGCATTTAGTGCTATAAATTTCCCTCTAGGCACAGCTTTAAATGTGTCCCAGAGATTCTGGTATGTTGTGTCCTCATTCAAAGCACATCTTTATTTCTGCCTTCATTTCATTATTTATCCAGTAGTCATTCAGGAGCAGGTTGTTCAATTTCCATGCAGTTGTCTGGTTTTGAGTGAGTTTCTTAGTCCGAAGTTCTTATTTGATTGGACTGTGGTCTGAGAGACTGTTTGTTATGACTTCTGTTCTTTTGCGTTTGCTGAGGAGTGTTTTACTTTTAGTTATTTGGTCAATTTTAGAATAAGTGTGATGCTGAGAAGAATGTATATTTTTTTGATTTAGGGTTGAGAGTTCTGTAGATGTCTATGACATCCACGTGGTCCAGATATGAGTTCAAGTTCTGGCTATCTTTGTTAAGTTTGTCTCATTGATCTGTCTAATATTGACAGTGGGGTGTTAAAGTCTCTGACTACTACTGTGTGGGAGTCTAAATCTCTTTGTAGGTCATTAAGAACTTGCTTTATGTATCTGGATGGTCCTGTATTGGGTGCATATATATTTAGGGTAGTTATCTCTTCTTGTTACATGGATCCCTTTACCATTATGTAATCCCATTCTTTTTGTTTCAATGTCTTATAGCTTATTTTAAAAAATAGTTTATATCCATATATCAGAAAGTAGGCATCTTAGAATATCACACTGGTAACAAATTTCAATGTTGTAATGCACTTCTATGACATTTAGTAAATGGGTGAGCTGTTGTTTTTATTTTATATTTTATGTGTTTTATTGACTCTTGTGTTGAACCTTTAAACCTAAAAAAACATAAACAACAGAGTCTGACTTTAAGTAATTCCAGAATGCTCAAAAATGTGTTTTAAAACGTTTACTTTTAATGTTGAAAATAAGTTCTTAGTAACATTAAGAAATATGAAAATAATATCTGTTTGAACTCATATGCTAGATATGTGTGACTATCAGGCTTATACTTACATGACCGTTTCATGGATTTGTTCTGGTCTGATATCTCCACACCCAAATTTTCTTACTGGATTCTACTACTTTTTTGGCCAACATAGCTAGTTAGTTAATCACTATATTTTTATTCACAAAGGAAAATCTTTGGCATAAGTTAAGATGTTCAATAGTGTGCCCTATTCACTCCATTTTTCTTTAAGGTATGGTTTTATGGTTGCTCTTGTGAAAAACCCTACTGTGTTTATAGCCTAAGTGAATTGCTGAAGTTAATTTCCCAATGACCTTTAGAACAAGTACAGAAGAAAAATGGTGCCTCTCAGTTTGATATTAACTTGTTTTTCTAAATCTCTCCAGTCTAATCCCCTTGGTTATCAAAGAAATGGCTAAAAAAATTATCATGCACAATTCTTTTTTAAACTGAAGTTAGCTTCCCAGGGCTTGAAAATGTCTGAGCTGTATTAAGTTCAGTCAATTTGAACAACAAATCATCAGTACTCTTTTTAATCTTAGAGCGAATTAATTATTATTTTCAGTTGTGCTTTGTTTCAAGAGTACTTTGTGGTTGACATAGCATTCTCTGATGACAAGTTCTGTGGCTGGTGTGTCCTTTAGAATCGCCTCCACCCTGAATTATGCTCTTTGTTTCACAAGTTTCAGAGTAGGCTGCACAGTGGCTTTGACTACACCATTTGTACAATATAAATGTATTCCTTGGCTTATTCTGAAGTGCATGCACTTCTGACCTATAGAAAATGTTACATTCCTTTCTTTGAAAGAATAATCAATATAGAAAACATAGCCTCTGTCTGTAACACAATTAAAAAGACCCCCACCCCCCCAAAACAGACTGGCTTGAGTGTCCTAAATCTTTAAGAAGAGCATCACAAGTTAAACAAATAGGTTCTAAAAGTTGAATTGTGGACAATATTGTAGTAAATGACATTTCAGTTAGGTGGCTAGGTACGCATATGCATTTTGGAAATCTTAACTTAGCTTCAATGTTTCTGACTGCTAAGAAAGATTCTCTCCTTAACTAAATTTTGATCAGGCTCTTCTGAGTTCTCTTTGTAACTAGAGCTTCACTTGTAGGTTTCTGTGTTTGTCTCTGCATTGTCCAGTTTTAGCAAGAATCCTGCTAACTCAATTTAACCAAAATCTTCCATCCTCGTTATTGGATCACCCTCAATATTTGAGTTCCTTGTCTTCCACCATGCTACCAGAAATATCTGATCATCCTGAACTGCCTTCAGCAGAAATTCCCTTAGATCAGTTAGCCAGCATTTCCCCTTATCCCTGGGGCTTCCTCTGAGTAATTTTTGATCTACCAAGTCTCAATCCTGCTCCTTGACTATAAATTATCTTTTGTTGTTGTATTTGGAGCTGAGCCCAATCTCTCTTCCCTACTCCAAAACCTCAGGGTGGTAGCTCTTACAGTCATTGTGATAATTCCCCTGAATAAAGACTGCCTTACTGTTCTGTAACAAGTGTCATTGAATATTTTTTCTTTAATATGATCACTTTTAATTATAGATTGAAAAATTGAGAATTTAAGTTAGACTGGATTTTGACTTTATTGTCAATTAGAAGACTTTTGAGAGAAAATAAGTGCCTGCAAAGGCATTAAAAAATCTTATAGAATAAGATGAACTAGCCATAGTGCTTTCCCACGTTGAGAAGTATTGCATCCAGAAGGTTCAGAATCAAGCTATCTGGGTCCAAATCTTAAATCTGCCATCTACTAGTAGTAAGTAAGTTAGCACTTACTTTATACATAACAAATACTTGGTCATGATTATATACATTAGATGGTATTCCAGTTAATACATATTTGGCATCTATAGCCTTATCTATAGCCGTACCATAGCTGAGAAAAGAAGAGGCTAATACCATTCTTATAGACTGGGTGTGAGTAACTTGTTAGATTTAAGAAGTTCTGGGAATAGGATGTCTTGTGAAGAGTAACATTTTAGTTGACTTGCCACAGAACTTGAGACCTCCATTTATGTAATTAATTCTTTAATATCAACATGCCATCCATAGAAGTTCTTCATTAAAATCCAAATATTCCTTTGAGATAAAACACATTAAGGCAAATTGATTTTCCATTTGAAAGAGCTCACAGGTACCTGGAAACCCCTTGTGGGAGTGAAAAAGAAAACATATAAATTAGTAGGGGGAAGACTTGGCAACTGAACTGCCAAAATTTTTTCACATATTAAAGTTTCTGGATTGTTACAATAGAGAAATCAATAAAATTTTTTTAGTTATAGCAATGCAGACAAGAAATATGAAAATAAAAAAGAAATAAATATAAATAAAATGAAAAGAAAAAGTAGGTGGAGATTAAATCAGAAAAACCATAACCAAAATCTATGTATCTATAGAAACAAAAGTGTATTTCTGACATTTTTCTATTTCATATTCATGTGAGAGTAACTAGAGTTTTTCAACATGTTTAGAAAGTATACCTGATCTGATCTACCTTAAAGTATAGACTACATGATGTATGAAAACAAATCCATTTGAGAAGCATTGTAGGAGTTCTGTCAAAAGATAAGAGAGTCATATTCTAGAGTAACGGAACCAAGGTAGGTGAGACCCATGAGGCTTTACCTGCAGAAAATCAAAGCAAACAACAAACAAAACCAAGTAAGACTTTCAAATATGATTCCTAAATCCCAAATATGTAAGTTCATTTGTACTTCTATAACAAGATACATGAGACTAGGTAGTTTGTAAACAAGATCAGTTTATTTCTCACAGTGTTGGAAGCTGGGAAGTCCAAGACCAAGGCACCAGCCTGTTCAATCTCCAGTGAAGGCTATTCTCTGATTTCGAGATGATGCCTTTTGCTTTGTCCTCTGGAGGGAAGGAAATCTGTGTCTTCACATGGTGGAAGGAATAGAAAGGAAAAGGGGTAAACACTTCTCTCAGACCTCTTTTGTAAAATCACTAGTCTTATTTATGAGGGTCCCAACTGAATGAATAATATCCTCAAAGCCCTATTCCTTAATAGTGTTGTATTAGGGATTAAGTTTCAATGTGAACTGGAGAGGGGATATACACATTAAAATTATAGCACCAAGGTACAAAGGTGGATGAAACTGCAGGCATTGGTGTATAGCTAAATTGCTTCTCACATGGGTAAATTTGTGAATCATTTAATGGTGGGTTAACAGTCATATAATCTTGCTAATAATCAATTTGAAAACCATTTAAGAAATTATACTGATAGCCTATAATGCACATATAGTTTTCAGAATATAATGTATTGTGTCTCATTTATGTCAGTAAAATATTTCATGCATTGCTTATTTATTGCCAAGCTTGTTATAAAACTATGCATATACTTACCAAAATATCTAATGTAATAAATTGAGAATAATTAAGACAGTATTAATATTACACATAGGAATGCTAAATATAAAAGAGGAAAAAGAAATATACTTAAAACGGAATTGTCTATTGTGATATTAGGTTATAATGTATGTAGTATTTTTCTAAGACTACAAAGAGAAATAAATAAATGCCCATGGAAATGAAAAATGTTGAATCTAAGATTTTTTTATTACTTCTAATGTTTAATTTTGAATGGTTAACTTATATTCATAGTTTGAAAACCAGAAAATGAAAGGAGGTTTTTTGCCTAACATTTTGTTACAAGTATTTTTCTATGCCCCTAACATTTCATAAACACGTTTTTTAAATGACTCCAGAATGTAATATATACAGATGTATATAATTTACTCAGTTGGTCAGGTACAGTGGCTCATGCCCCTAATCTTAGCACTTTGGGACACCAAGGCAGGCAGATCATGAGGTCATGAGATAGAGCAGCCTGGCCAACATGGTGAAACCCCGTCTCTACTAAAAATACAAAAATTAGCTGAGCATGGTGGCGTGTACCTGTAGTCCCATCTACTCAGGAGGCTGAGGCAGGAGAATTACTTGAACCGGGGAGGCAGAGGTTGCAGTGAGCCAAAATGCCACTACTGCACTTCATCCTGGGAACACAGTAAGACTGTCTCAAAAAAAGAAAAAGAAAAAGAAAAAAATTTACTCCATCATCCTCTATGGATACGTGTTCAGGTGATTTCTAGTTTTTTACGTTCATAGCAACTCGGTTGATGAGCTCCTTTGCTTGAGCCTTTCCTGTGGTTGGATTGTATAATAGTCTTATTTAGTTTATTTATTTCAATATGTTTGCAGGGAACAGGTGCTGTTTGATTACATGGCTAAGTTCTTTAGTGGTGTTTTCTGAGATTTTGGTGCACACATCACCTGAGCAGTGTATAGTGGGACCCCAATGTGTAGTCTTTTATCCCTCACTCCCCAATTTCAGGATACAAAATTGATGTACATAAATCAGTAGCTCTGCTATACACCAACAGCAACCAAGCTGAAAATCAAATCAAGAACTCAATCCCCTTTAAAATAGTTGCAAAAAACAAAATCAAATACTTAGGAATATACCTACCCAAGGTCTTTCTTTGAAAGACCTCTACAAGGAAAACTACAAAACACTGCTGAAAGAAATCATAGATGACACAAAGAAAGAGAAACACATCCCATGCTCATGGATGGGTAGAATCAATATTGTGAAAATGGTCATACTGCCAAAGCAATCTACAAATTCAATGCAATTCTCATAAAAATACCACTATTATTCTTCACAGAACTAGAAAAAACAATCTTAAAATTCATATGGAACCAAAAATAGCCTGCATAGCCAAAGCAAAACTAAGCAAAAAGAACAAATCTGGTGGTATCCCATTACCTCACTTCAGACTATAGTATAAGACCATCATCACTGAAACAGCATGACAGTGATATAAATTTAGGCATATAGTCCAATGAAACAGAATAGAGAACCCAGAAATAAAACCAAATACAGCCAAAGATCTTCAACATTACAAAAAAAAAATGGGGAACTAAGATTTTTAATAGTTCAAATTTGGTCTAATATTTTTATGGGAAAAGAACCTGTTCCAGGCTTCGTCTAAGCAAAATCTCTTTGGCCTTAAAATGCCTTCAGAGAGAGGAGAACTTCTCTAGTCCCTCTCACCAGTTAAGCAGAAAGATGGACACTCCCATTCTACTACTGAAGAGCTCACACATGGAGCAATGGACTAGGCAAAGCAAGGCCTTGGAGAGGGGGAATACTTTAGTGGCAGCTGAGGGTGGCAGGGAGGAAAGGGTAATGGTGGTACTCTATCAGGGAGAACCCTGGCAGAAGTAATCAGCTCCCTTGAAAACAGTAATTAATAAGAGTAGGATGAAGGGTCTAGTTACAAAGTTGAAAGTGGAGTTAAAACAAAAAAGCAATGAAACATGAAGCACACCAGGACTACCAATAGTAGGAAGTAGTAGCCCCATGAAGGATACATTTTTTCCCTTCCAGTGAATATTCTACCTAAAGTGAGTAGTATTCTGACCTCTAATGTTATAGATTAGTTTTGTCTGTTTTTGAACTTCATTTAAGTGAGATAATTTAAGTGAGAGCATTCAGCATTTACTCTTGCATCTAGATTATTTCACCAATGTTATCTGTAACAATAGTATTTTTTTTCTTTTATCAGTATGTAATATTCCAATGAATAAAATGGCATCATTTATATAAAGCAGTGTTAAGAGGGAAATTTACAGCACTAAATGCCCACATGAGAACACTAGAAAGATCTCAAATAATCACCCTAACATCACAATTAAAAAAGGTAGAGAGGCAAGAGCAAACTAATCCAAAAACCTAGCAGAAGATAAGAAATAACTAAGATCGGAGAAGAATTAAAGGAGAGATAGACATGAAAAACCCTCCAAAAAAATTAATATATCCCAGAGATTTTTTTTGAAAAAGTTAGCAAAATAGACCACTAGCTAGACTAATAAAGAAAAGAGAATAATTAAATAAACACAATAAAATATAAGAAAGACAATATTACTGCTCACCCCACAAAATACAAAATATCGTAAAAGAATACTTTAAATACCTGTATGCAATAAACCAGTAAATCTAGAAGAAATGGATACATTCCTGGACACACACACACTCCGAAGGCTAAACCAGGAAGATGTTGAATCCCTGAATAAACCAATAACAAGTACTGAAATTGAGGTAGTAATTAATAGTCTACCAATCAAAAAAAAAAAAAAAAAAAGAAGCCCGGGACCACAGATTCACAGTCAAATTCTAACAGAGGTAAAAAGAGGAGCTGGTACCATTCCTTCTGAGACTATTCCAAACAACTGAAAAGGAAGGACTTCTCCCTAACTCATTTTATGAACCCAGCACCATCCTTATACCAAAATGTGGCAGAGGCACAATAAAAAAAGAAAACACTCAGACCTATATTCCTGATAAGCATCAATGCAAAAATCCTCAATAAAATACTGGCATACTGAATCCAGCAGCACATCAAAAAACTTATCCACTTCAATCAAGTTGGCTTCATCCCTGGGATGCAATGCTTGTTCAACATACACAAATCAATAATATAATCTATCTCAAAAACAGAATCAAAACCAAAAACTACATGATTATTTCAAAAGATGAAGAGAAGATCTTTGATAAAATTCAACGGCCCTTCATGTTAAAAAAATTAATAAACTAGGTGTTGATGGAACATATCTCAAAATAATAAGATCTATTTATGACAAAGCCATGGCCAATATCATGTTGAATGAGCAAAAACTGGAATTACTCCCTTTGAAAACTGGCACAAGACAAGGATGCCATCTCTAACCACTCCTATTCAACATAGTATTGGAAGTTCTGGCCAGCACAATCAGGCAAGAGAAAGAAATAAAGGCTATTCAAATAGGAAGAGAGCAAGTCAAATGGTCTCTGTTTGTATACAACATAACTCTATATTTAGAAAACTTCATCATCTCAGCCCAAAAACTCCTTAAGCTGAGAAGCAACTTGAGCAAAATCTCAGGATACAAAGTCAATGTTTAGAAATCACAAGCATTCCTATACACCAATAGTAGAAATCACAAGCATTCCTATACACCAATAGTAGAGAAGCAGAGAGCCAAGTCATGAATGAATTCCCAATCACAATTGCTACAAAGAGAATAAAATACCTAGGAATACAACTTATAAGGGACGTGATGGACCTCTTCAGGGAGAACTACAAACCACCACTCAAGGAAATAAGAGAAGATACAAACAAATGGAAAAACATTCCATCCTTATGGATAGGAAGAATCAATATTGTAAAAATGGCCATACCTCCCAATGTAATTTATAGATCCAATGCTATTTCCATCAAACTACCACTGACATTCTTCATAGAATCAGAAGAAGCTACTTTAAATTTCATAAGGAATCAAAGAAGGCCCCATATAACCAAGACAATTCTAAGCAAAAAGAGCAAAGCTGGAGGCGTCACGCTTCCTGACTTCAAACTACGCTAGAAGGCTACAGTAACCAAACAGCGTGGTACTGGTACCAAAACAAACATATAGACCCATGGAACAGAACAGAGACCTCAGAAATAACATTACGCATCTACAACCTCCTGATCTTCAACAAACCTGACAAAAGCAATGGGGAAAGGATCTCCTATTCAATTAAGGGTGCTGGGAAAACTGGCTAGCCATATGCAGAAAACTGAAACTGGATCCCTCCCTTACACCTTATATAAAAATTAACTCATGATGGATTAAAGACTTAATTGAAAAACCTGAAACCATAAAAACCCTAGAAGAAAACGTAGGCAATGCTATTCAGGACATATACATGGGCAAACACTTCATGACAAAAATGCCAAAAGCAATTGCAACAAAAGCCAAAATTGACAAATGGAATCTAATTAAAGAGCTTCTACACAGCAAAAGAAACTATCATCAGAGTGAACAAGCAACCTACAGAATAGGAGAAGATTTTTGCAATCTACCCTTCTGACAAAGGTCTAATATCCAGAATTTACAATGAACTTAAACAAATTTACAGGAAAGAAACAACTCCATCAAAAAGTAGGCAGATGACATGAGCAGACAATTCTCAAAAGAAGACACTTAGGCAGCCAACAAACATCCATGTATGTATGTACCTATGCAACAATCCTGCATGTTATGCACATGTACCCCAGAACCTAAAGTGCAATAATATATATATATGTATATAAAGCTCATCATCATCAGTCATTAGAGAAATGTAAATCAAAACTACAATGGGATACTATCTCATGCCAGTCAGAATGGTGACTATTATAAAATCAAGAAACCCCAGATACTGGTGAGGCTGTGGAGCAACAGGAATGCTTTTACATTGTTGGTGGGAATGTAAATTAGTTTAACCATTGTGGAAGACAATATGGCAATTTTTCAAGGATCTAGAACCAGAAATACCACTTGGCCCAGCAATCCCATTACTGGGTATATACCCAAAGGAATATAAATCATTCTACTATAAAGATGATGCACACGTATATTTATTGCAGCACTATTTACAATAGCAAAGTGGTGGAACCAACACAAATGTCCATTAATGATAGACTGGATAAAGAAAATGTTGTACATATACACAATAGAATACTATACAGCCATAAAAAAGAATGAGATCATCTCCTTTGCAGGGATATGGATGAAGCTGGATGCCATCATCCTCAGCAAACTGACACAGGAACAGAAAACCAAACTCCACATGTTCTCACTCACAAATGGGAACTGAACAATGAGAAAACATGGACACAGGGAAGGGAACAACACACACCAGGGCCTGTTGAGAAGTAGGGGCAAGGGGAGGGAACTTAGAAGAAGGGTCAGTAGATGCAGCGACCACTGTGGCACACATATACATAGGTAACAAACCTGCACATTCTGCACATGTATCCTGGAACTTAAAGTAAAATTACAAAAAAAAAAAAATATATTCATACCCTCAAGCAGAAAGAGAAAAAAATGAAAAGTGGACATAATTAGTAAGCTATTATCCTACACAAAAGAAAATAGTAGGTGTTATGAATAAAATAAAAAGAAGTAAAGAACATGCAAATAGGATGGTCAGTGAATGAAGCCTATGATTTAAAAGGGTTTGCCTCGTTGAATGGAGGACATACCAGAAAAGACTTAAAGGAAGTGAGGGAGTTAGCCATCTGTAGCTAAACCATAGTCCATGCAGAAGAAACTTACCTTAGGCTGGAGTACACCTGGCCATTATGAGAAACAATGGTGAGGCTAGTTGTGTGCCTAGCACAGAGTGAGTGTGGGTGAGAATGAGTGATGAGGTCACAGGGATCAGATAAAGTGCTCATAGGCTAGTTATGGTAGATTGAAACTTATCTTTTGAGATATGAATGGTATTTATACAAACCTTGAATCTAAGCTGGAATTTTGGACCTGATTTTACAAATAGAATGTGGTACAAGTGATGTTATCTAAGTTCCAACGTCTAGGCTCAAGAGGCCTTGCTACTTTCATGTTTATACTCCTGAAAGAAGTAGGAAAAACATTATAAAGAAGTTAAGAAGGCCACATAAAGAAGTGATTCTATTAGAGATTATCCTACTGGAAACCCATGTGAGAAAGAACTGAGGCATCTGAGCCAACGACCCTAGAGAACTGCTATGGATGAACAAGATTATTCTGAAGTCATCAGCCCCAGTTGAATCCCAAACAAGTGACTTCTTGCAGCCCTATGGGGCCCTCATGTGAGTCAGGCAGAAAACTAAACTAGCCCGGCTAGTTTAGAAGACTAAACTAGCCCGGCTAGTTTAGAAGACTAAACTAGCCCGGCTAGTTTAGAAGACTAAACTAGCCCGGCTAGTTTAGAAGACTAAACTAGCCCGGCTAGTTTAGAAGACTAAACTAGCCCAGCTAAACTAGCCCAAATTAAAGAATCGTGAAAAAACATATGGTTGCTGGCTTAAGCCACTAAATTTTGGGGTGGCTTGTTGCACAGCAATAGATAATAGGCATACCTGTGTAATTACTTTAGATTTTAGTCTGAGTTTAATGGGGCACATTTTACAGTTAGATTCAGGAGAATAGTGCACGATCCAACTCTGAGTTCGAAACAGTTATTCTGACCACTGTGAGAATAATAACTAGGAAGGGTCAGGTACATGCATGGGGAGTATTGTGGATGTTATTGCAGGAATTAAGGATAGAGTTGGTAGTGAGTTGGATCAGAGTGGAGGAGAATGTTATTGTAGCAATCCAGGATGGAGAAGGTGGTAACTTGGACCAGAGTGGATAAGTGACAGATAGTCACAGAATTTACACTTTGAAGGTAGATAAGATTTATAAAGGATTCTATGTTGGGATTGAGGGAAAAGAGAAATCAAGGTTAACACAAAGATATTGGACTTCTCCAACTAAGAATAGTGATATTTATAGAGAACATATTATGAAGCAAGTTATTTAAAAGGTGGAAAATATATGTGTGTATGCACATACGTGTTCCTATATTTGCATAAATAGTATAAAGATAAACAAAATACACAAAATGGTTAAAATGACTATGTACAGGGAATGAAGGAGAATGAGGTAAATGAGGAAAGGAAAGAAATCAAGACTTCTTAGAGCATAGATTGTTTATCATTATGATTTTTGAATTTTCTACATATTTTAATTTTATGTTTATAACTGTTATAACTGTTATCAACATAAAATTAAAACAAGAAGGAAAGTCAAGCAATCTTTTTACTTTTGAATGCCTATCATGTGCCAGGAACTATGCTGAAGCACTTTGTATATGTAATACATAGCTTCTCTGGCTTTCTCATTTTTAAATGGTGATGATATACGTATCTTGCAAAGCTGGTATATCTGATTGACAGATATTAGACATAACATATCTCAGAAAATGCCCAGCATGGAGTAAGGAGTCAGTAATTGGTGGTTTCCATTACTATTGTTTGAGATTGTGGAACAAGTAAATGTTAGAATATAATTCAAACTAGACTTTTCTGTTGGTAGAGTCCCACTGTCTTTTATGAAATGCTACATAACAGCTGATGTCTCTGATTTCACTATGCCAAGTGTGTGGGAGTGAGGGAATACAGATATGTGGAAAGTCAGTCCCATGAGGAGCAGGAATATTCTCAGAACAAATGTTTGGAGCAAACACGGAAGTGGTCCAGACCTGAGACTTGCTGGGAGGTCAGTTATAAAGGCAGGGCAATGAGTTAGGAGCCAGCCAAGTGCTCATGTACTAGGTACACACGAAGACTGAAGTTTAAGTACAGGCAAAAAGTCTGATACCAATCAAGCCAGAAGATGCTGGAGTCAGTGAAATTAAATCCTACTTTAGTATCCACCACAGCCAAATGTTTGCCTTCTCCTGAAACTGGAATCAACCCCCAGATTATAGGAGGTCCAGGTTCTGTTCAAAAGTAACTTCGTGAGGAAGGGACATCTACTGAGCTAGAGTGCAGTTTAGGAGTAGAATCATCAGTTCCCAAATACTTTTTTAAAAAATTGGACTTGACTAGGGGTCTTTGAGAAAGTGTCTTTCTCATTTATATTTTAAACAAATTGAGAAGTAAAACAAATGGCAGGTGGGAAGCTGAAGCATAACCTCGGTGAAGGCCAAGTTGGAGCACATGACATCCAGTGGCCTTTCTAATAGCAAATCTCAGAATCTGACATACTTCCCGCCCAAGTCAATTCCATTACCACCAGCTCAGAGACAGGGCCTGGCCCCGTGAGAAACACAGCTTGTTTCCTATGAGCATTTCGTTCCTTGGTAGCAGCTTGCACCCAAGAGGAAAACAGCCACAGTTAACCAAGTATCCTGGGTTTTCTTCCCGAATTTACCACTGAAGTAAGTCACCCCAGCTCCTCAGGGGTAGTGTCCACAAAAAGGCAAGAAATATCCCCAAGGAAGCATAAGCAGAAGAGGCTCCACCGGCTACCAGATTTATTAGTAGATCTTTTCAGGCGAGGCACACCTGAAGAAGAGATTTCTGTTCTCTTTGCTCAATAGTCCTTCAAAAAGAAATCTATTACATTTCAGAGCTAAATATATCTGTGGATGATAAGGTCAAATTTCCAACAAAGAAAAGTTTTCTGAAGCACTGACAGGATGTTTGAGATAACTTGGCAGAACTAGATGCCGTTTTTAGAAAAACAACTAAAACTACACTCATCTTTATGTTAGGCAAACAAAATTCCAGGCTTCTTCTCTCCAGCATGGACGAGAGGCAGCAAATACAAGCAGATACAAATGGAATCAAGTCAAATATGGGACATGGCAGTAACTGTCATAAAAGTAGAGGAAGTCAGATATTTATCCAACAAATATATAGGAAGCACTTACCATGTGACAGGAAAAATGCTGTGAATCATAAGACACTGCATTTGGCCTGTGGGAGCTTATAGTCTTATGAGAGATATAGACAGGTAATCAGACAATTACTATGAAATCACATACACATTATGAGAAACATGTAGGGTGCTTTGAAAGCAGGAAGGGGAAGCCATATCTAGTTTTGGGGCTGGAGGAAAGGATTTCTGGAGAAGATTTTAAAGAATAAGCAGTTGTTTGTCAAGCCAGAGGGGCCAGAGGGGAGGAGGGGACAGAGAAATACTAAGTAGAGGAGGCAACAGACTAGTCTACAGTTCAGAGAGTATGGTGATTCCAGAGAATTGAACAGAGTTAAAAATGGGTAATAATGGAATATAGGATATACTGTGTGTGTGTGTGTGTGTGTGTGTGTGTGTGTGTGTGTGTGTTTTGGGTGGCTGAGTAGAAAAGTGGAGGATAATTGAAAATAATAAATCTTGAGATTTAGATACTTGAATATATTAAATACATTTAATATATGAATAATAGGAATATATTTATATCATGAATATATATTAAATATATATTCAAGTATATAAATGTATCAAAGGACAAAGTCATAAAGTGAACTGTAAGCCATGTCTGGAATTAATTCCTAGAGCAAAGAGGGCAAATAAGCAGGTGCATGACAATATATCTGTTACCACATCTGTGCTTTTAAAATGTCAGTGGCTACAATGTGCAGCATGTAAGAATGACTGCCTTGAAATATGTGATTATCACACTACTGTCTTGTTTGTTTGTCTGCACCTGTTTGACATGCTGCTGTAGTAACTGTATTACAACTGGTGCTTATAAAAGGTGAGCCCTTCTGTCCACTAATATGTGCACTGTGTCTCTGGGTTCTAAAAGTCATTGCAATAATTTCTTCTCAACATGGAAGCCATAGATGTCGGACTTCCAGAGAGTCTCCAGATTTTCTAATTTAGTCCCAGTCTCCAGCTTCCCTGCCCTCACCCTCTTTATTTTGACATGACACTTGGTCTCAGGTATCAATTGAAATAAACATTCAAGATAGGACCGACATGACAGACATCATCTTGCCCTCAAAATCACATCTCATCTCTTAACCTTGGCCCACTGCCCTTTCTTTGACCCACACTTGTACAACTCAGTTCACTCTTCAGATTTCAGCATAAATATCATTTCCCTAGGAAAGCATTTTCTGACCTCCTGCCCTAAACTAGCTTAGATCATTTTGTAACATGCTTCCATAGTATTCCATAATTCTTTGAAATATTTACTTTACTTGTTCATTGTATACCTTCTCTGAGAGCAGAGGTTATAGCTTTCTGAGCCTAGTACATTGCTACCTAGTTGGTACTCGATAAATATTTGTTTACTGGGTAAATGACCTCTGTGATTAGAAAGACGTGATATCTCATGTAACTAGAGCTTTGTTTTTAACATCTCCCCAAAAGTCCCCCTGGCATTCCCAAACATGCCTGAAATCCAGGGTGAACACATCATAAACTCAAGGCTTTTTGCTTTGTGAGGCTTTGAAAATGGACAGGAGATTCATGTTGCATATCTCACAAAAGGCTTCCTTTCCAAAAGATCATATTATGATCAGGAGAGGAAGGCAACAAATCTACAAGGACATACTATCAAAACAGTTGAAATTTTTGTTTGATTGCTTGCACTGGGGTAAATGGAGAAATTTTCAGGTAACCCTGGAGAATCTGGGCAGCTAAGAAATGACATAAGGAAAGGAAAACTACAATAAATGATTCCATCAGCTCCACAGGTGTTGTCAAGGACCCAGCTGGGTGCTAGCCACTGGCAGAACTGGTGACTCACACCCTTCAGGAGGTCACAGTTTCTAACCTGTAGACCCATGGTCCTATTTTAAGGAAAATGCCGCTGCCTTTACCTCTGCTGCTGCTGCTGCTGCCAGTCCACCTTCTGGCATGAGAGGTGGATGTTTCTTTTTACCAAAGCAACAGAAAGCACTGTTTCTTGTCTGTTTATCTGCGTGCTGTTTTTCTTATTAACTCCTCCAATAAATATTTATTAAACATTCACTGTGGGCCATTCTCTATGGTAAGTGAAACAAAGTAACAAGATATTGCTTCATTTCTATTACTTGTCCTCTTTCCTTTTCAATGAAGAAAAAGTAATGTCAATATAAATTCACATAAAAGAATAATATTCAATGTCCTGTGCTTTACTTACCTTCTATTAATAGCGATCTGCCCAGCTGGACTTATTTTTGAACCCATTCTCGATGTCAGGCCTATTCCAGGCACTACAGAAGAACAAAGAAGGAAATTCGTAAACCCTATCCTCCAGGAACTTACAACACACTTGAAGAAAGAAGATACAATCACTCAAAAAAGAAACCTTTATCCTGTTCTTATTACTCATTTCTCTAAATCTGATCTAAAAATATTCATTTTCTCTCCAAGAAGCCAAGCAGGCAGTAACATCAAAGAAAATACTTTGCTTTAATATTCTATTGTTCTTCCTTGGTTACAATGTTTATTTCACTGGGGTTTTTAGCCCATACAACCTAAACAAATTGTCTCCTTCACTAATCCTCTCTGCCTCCTTCAGCTCTCCTACCTTCATTGATACTGGTTTTGCAAGTACTGAAGACAATTTTTCTAGCAAGCTGTCATCACGGAATCATACCTGTTTCGATCTTTTGAGAGCAACGTGGATTTACAAATGTTTGTTAATCATGGTTTCAACTGAAAGGGAAGAGCTTCTGGTTTTTATTTCTTTGTAAGCTAAAGTTTCCCACTTTAATTTGGCTGCAGTCAGTTTCATAAACGAGACTTATTCATATTTCTTATTTTGCTAAAATTAGTAGGATGCTCAGTCATGGGTATTACCAGAGTCTTAGGGAATTGCACTTTTCACTTTAAGGCAGGATAGCTTTGTGATGGATGGTTCCCTGGGCTCTTTGACTCTGCTTTCTGCTGTTTCTTTCTCCAGCCCATTGCATTCTGCTGTTTATCTTGCAAAACGTCTAACAATTGGGAGTAGAGACAAAGCACTTAGAGCTAGATGGAGCTGGGGAAAGAGAGAGGGAGTTCAAGATCAACATGTTCCTTGAGATGCAATGAGCTGGTCCTAACTCATGTATCAGATACTGTCCCTAGATGACCTTATTTACTCCTCATTATAGCCATATGAAATAGATGCATTTTACAGATAAGAAACAGACTGGAGGAAGTGAAATATCCTGTTTTAAGTCTTGTGATTCCCAAGGTGCAGAGCCCAGTTTCAGTTCCGGGTGAGTCTGGAATGGCCATCTGTCCTCTGTGTTCTCTTAAAAGATGCTGCACCCCATAGAGCCCTTGCCACGGAGGATTGCCCTTGTCCTTTTCTTCTCTCTCTCGGCTCATCTCTGAACTCATAAAGAATGTGGATTCTGTATTTTCTTCATCCCAAGAATCTACTTCAATTCCTGGCACAGTGTGGGTGCTCGCTATTATCTGTGGACAGAAAAAAAAAAGAATGAATACGTATGTTTGCTTTGCCTTTCTCAAAGATTGTAACCATCACATATAATAATATATGGGAGACATTTGTAATAATGAAGTACTACATAATGTAAAGGTGTATGTTGACAAGGGCATATCTCGTGTCTTTATTACTAGGTTGTATCTTTTGAAAAAAAAATACTGTATTCTGCTGATATTTGTGTCTTCTACATTGCCTAGCTGAATCTTAATAGTTGGAGACATTTAATAAATATTAGTTGAATAAATTTATGACAGTTTATAAAAGCAAGACGTAAAAAGCACATGATTAGCTTTTTGTTTTTAAAAGATCACTAGCAAAAGGGAAAGGTATTTGGAAGGAGATAGACATAAAAATAATGGGGAGAACCAACAGAATATACAGAAGATAAACTACAAAATCTTGACCCCAAAACATGTCAAAAGGCATCAGCTGAAACAAGGTTCTCTTTATATATATCTGTCTAATTTACCAAGATATAAAATTAAAATCTATAAGAATCAGAATAAGCATTTATATGTGTGGTGGTATTGAACACTTTTCACATGGTCATCAGTAAAGTTAGACCTTTTTAAAAATAAAATCTAAAAAGGGACATGAAAACAATTTTCTCAAAATAGTTATTTTTGTTTCAAAGCTTTTGCAAAAAAAAAAAAAAAGTCTATCCTAATTAGTGTTCAATTTTGCAACAGTAAGTGGAAATGGCAGGTTGTACCTTTCACTTTAGGATACAGCTCCTCTGGGAACTTCCCATCTGTTTCTGCTTTGGCTGGAGGTAATTTCTCCATTTCAATTTGTATATGGATTCTACCTCCATGTCATGTTTCACTTGCTCTGTATGCGAAGAAAATGCTAAACGTTAGAACTGAGAAATGAGATGCCATAATGGTAGTACTGCTTCTTGTGTTGTCATAATGTTATAAATACTGAAGAAGAGGATCTAGCTAAAAATAATTTTCCAGATATTGATGTCAATGTTGTTGTTAAAGCACCAAAGTGCTTAAATATCATTCCACAGTTAGCAAACAGATCCACTATATGGCTTCAGAATATCTTCTTGATATTCTGATATTCTTGACTATATAATAAGAAATATGGAAGTTTTTTAAATATTAAAGGATTTAGTATTTAAAAATATATGAATTTATAAAACTAAAAAATACGCACAAATGCTCTAATTTTTGCTTAAGATGTTTTGTCTTAAAGAAAAAAATGCCAGCATGAATAAGATAAAATCTTAATTATGAATGTAAAACAAAAGAGATTTACATAATAACATTGGTGGGACATGAGGGGCAGGGATGAGATTTTCTTCTGTCTATCATATATTAATATCCACACATACTTGTATGTTTTGATATAAGAATGGTCATCTATCACAAAAAATATCTGCCACATGTGTGCTTGATATGAGTTCATAATTTTTATTTCATATCATTTTGTTTTGTTCTTGTTTTGCAAGTGATAGAAATAAAAAAGAGATCTCTAATGAAAAAGCTAATTAAGAAAAATCTCAGAGTTTCTTGTCAATATTGATTAGGTAAACATTCTTATTTTATTGGAAGAAAACTGATGCTCAGAAGGCTGAGGTAATTACCCAAAGTCACCTATTATCAAACCTGAGCATTAAATGTACATTTTGTGCCATCTCTTTTGTGACTCTTTATCCAACGTATTTTGCCTTTTGAGGGAGGCAGAGTACCACAGTAAAAATATCACCAGCCTAAAAGATTAAACAAACAAAACAAAACAACTTGTGTTGAGGCTTGGTTTTCTCCCTGACTAAATGGATAACTTTGAGAAATGAATTTGAATTTTCAGAACACCAGCTTCCTTGCATATGTAGAATGCCTACTGTGGCAAAGTACTAACTGATATATAAAATCATTTTTCTATGGTGATTTTCTGCAAAAGGAATTCTAAATTTTCAAAACTCCAAGGCAACATCCTGTAATCATCGATACATAATTACAATACAGATGTAGAGATTTCTACAGTAAGTGTTAAAGTGCATGAGACTTCAGAAGAATGAAAGGTCACTTATTTCTGTCTCATTGACACCCATTTGCTCTTATTCTGAAGAAAAGCTTCCCTCATTTTAATAAAAACTTGTGAATCAAAATATGCTGAAGATATGAAGGAGAAGTCTCCACTGAAAAATCCACAGAATCTCAAACTTAACATCCTCCAAAATTAACTTGTTATCTTTAAGCTTCTCTTCCTCCACTAATCTTCTAAAAATTTGTTTTCTTTTTTTTTTAACTAGAGAACTCAGTCATCTTTTATCTTTGCCTCTTCACTTCCCAATTTTAGCCACTCTTCTATCATACTATTTCTATTTCAGGAATTCAGTTTTAACCCTCTCTTACTCTAATGTAATAAGTACATAGTCCTCTAGACCATATGCCCTGTCACCCTTTTACCTATTTACTTTGTGCCACAATGCACACTCTCTTTAGTTTATTCATGAACTTTTAAACAGGTTCTACTGACTCTCGCCCCTAATCATTTCCTCATCATTCTTTGTTCCCATTGTGCTCTATGACAAGTTAAAATCCAAACCCTTTCTCATGACCTAAGGAACAGTTACCAATCAGATCGTACGTACTTTTCTGAACTTAGCTCCCCTGCCGTCATCTGATCACCTTTCCTTTCTTTTCCTTCCTCTCCTGAACAACTCTTGCTACATTTCTCATTATTCTTGAACTTCCATATTTTTCATGACTTGTGCCTCAGCACATGCCCTCAATGTCCAGGAAGGTTTCCCTTTACTTTTCTGACCCATTATTCATTCTTTAACTTGAGCTATATCATTGTTTTTTATCTCTTCTTTCTGTATTGCACTTTTCTTGAGATGTAATTCACATAGGCAATTCATCATTTCCAAGTGTACACGTAAGTGGTGTATTAGTGCCCCATCCTACAGGCACCACTTTACTGTATTAGTTTATTTCCATGCTGCTGATAAAGACATACCCAAGACTGGGCAATTTAACAAGGAAAGAGGTTTAATGGAGAAGTCATAGTTCCACATGGTTGGGGAAGACCCAGAATCACGGCAGAACGCAAGGAGGAGCAGGTCACCAGTCTCTGTTCACAGCCAAACCATATCAAGTGCTTTTTAGCAGAGTCAATAACTTCTGCAACTATCACTAGAATTTTATTCTAGAAAAGTTTTATCACCCCAAAAGGAAACACCATACGTACTAGCTGTTACTACCATTCAACCAATCAACTCTGAGTAATGACTAATTTACTTTCTGTGTCTATTAATTTGTCTATTTTGGATATTTTCTGTAAATGGAATCATTCCAAATATGGCCTTTGTGTCTAGCTTCTTATACACAGCATAACACGTTCAAGGTTCATTCATGTTGTAGTATGTACTTCATTCCTTTTTGTGGCTGAATAATACTCATTGTATGGATATACGGCATTATGTTTATTCCTTAATTGATCATCATTTGTGTTGTTTCCACTTTTTGGCTACTGTGGATTATGCTTATCACACATATTTTCAAAGTATATTCAATTTGTGTTTTAACTATTACTCTAAAGCTTCTAAAAAGCAACTTTCTCAATTCTTGAGCCCCACTTTTTAAGAAAGCCATTTTTAATTTTTAGGTTTTTCTTCAGATTTTTGCATTAATTTTCAATGTAAGCTATTCATGTTCTTCAATTTTAGACAAATCTATTATATTCTACCAGAGATGAGAAGAATTGAGGACTTTTCTATCCTATCTGTACTTTCTTCCTTTCTCTCCATATTCTTTAGAAAATTTCTTTCAAAAAGTTACGTTATTTCAATATCCAGCATATAAATTGCTGTCTATGTAAACATTGTTCACATCTAACCTTACTGGATTTGCACATTATTTATGGCCATATAACGCTTACACTTAATGCAGATAATTATTACATATAAATGAATATGAGAGAGAGAGGTGTGCGTGCGTGTGTGTGTGTGTGTGTGTGTGTGCATAGCAAATATCTTGCTCTTTTTTTAGTCTTGTCTGTAAAAATTTATAGCAGTTTTATCAAAGGCTTCTTTAAAAAAAAATTAGTTCCCCTCTCTATAAGTTCTTTGAGCTTTGTCTTATTCTTGCCCTTCCTCTTACTATTTTTCTTAAAAGCATGGTACTGATATCAAAACAGATTTATGGGCCAATGGAACAGAACAGAGGCCTCAGAAATAATACCGCACATCTACGACCATCTGATCTTTGACCAACCTGACAAAAACAAGCAATGGGGAAAGGATTCCCTGTTTAATAAATGGTGCTGGTAAAACCAGCTAGCCATATGCAGAAAGCTGAAACTGGATCCCTTTCTTACACCTTATAGAACAATTAACTCAAGATGGATTAAAGGCTTAAGTTAAGACCTAAAACCATAAAAACCATAAAAAAGAACCTAGACAATACCATTCAGAACATAGGCACAGGCAAAGACTTCCTGACTAAAACACTAAAAGCAATGGTAACAAAAGCCAAACTTGACAAATGGGATCTAATTAAACTAAAGAGCCTCTGCACTGCAAAAGAAACTATCAGCAGAGTGAACAGGCTCCCTACATAATGGGAGAAGATTTTTGCAATCTATTTATCTGACAAAAGGCTAATATCTAGAATCTATAAAGAACTTAAACATATTTACAAGAAAAAAACAAGCCCATCAAAAAGTGGGTGAAGGATAGGAACAGACATTTCTAAAAAGAAGACATTTGTGTGGCCAACAAACATATGAAGAAAGCTTATCATCACTGGTCATTAGAGAAATGGAAATCAAAACCACTTTGAGATACCATCTCATGCCAGTTAGAATGGCGATCATTAAAAAGTCAGGAAACAACAGATGCTGGAGAGGATGTGGAGAAATAGGAATGCTTTTACAGTGTTGGTGGGAGAGTAAATTAGTTCAACCATTGTGGAAGACAGTGTGGCAATTCCTCCAGGAATTAGAACTAGAAATACCATTTGACCCAGCAATCCCATTAGTAGATACATACCCAAAGGATTATAAATTGTTCTGTTGTAAAGACCATGCACACGTATGTTTGTTGTGGCACTGTTCACAATAGCAAAGACTTGGCACCAACCCAAATGCCCATCAGTGGTAGACTGGATAAAGAAAATGTGGCACATACACACCATGGAATACTGTGCAGCTATAAAAAAGGGAGAATTCATGTCCTTTTCAGGAACATGGATGAAGCTGGAAACTATCATTCTCAGCAAACTAACACATGAAAAGAAAACCAAATGCCTCATGTTCTCACTCATAAGTAGGAGTTGAACAATGAGAACACATGGACACAGGGAAGGAAATATCACAACCAGGGCCTGTTGGAGGATGGGAGCTAGAGGAGGGACAGCATTAGGAGAAATACCTAATGTAGATGATGGGTTGATGGGTGCAGCCAACCACCGTGGCACCTGTATACCTATGTAACAAACCTGCACGTTCTGCACATGTACCCCAGGCTTAAAGTATGATTAAAAAATAAAAAAATATATATATATATTCCAGTTTCATTGATGTATTCTCTTTCTCAAATTATTTTTCCTATTAATTTTGGTATCATCTGTATTTCTAGAATTTTCTCAGTTAATCTGTGGCTGTTCATTCATAACTTTCAGTAAAATAGAAGTCAGAAGGTAATCTTTTTGGTTCTGTTCTTTTCTTTCTTGAGAACATCTCTCTTGAATAGTACCATATTGCAGCTATTGTCTTGACTGATTATTCTTTGTCTGATGCACCGCTATCATTATGGGAATTTTTGTGATGGCTCTTTTGTATGCCATGTTTTTCAATTTTGGTTTACTTTATGGGAGCAGACTGACAGTACATGCTAAAAAAAGGTTTGTGAGAGTACGTATATGTACTGTTTGTCATGTGTACGTAAAAAAATAGCTTTATTCTACATTCACAATTGATGGATGGTTTACCTGGATATAAAATTCTAGATTGAAAATTATTTTTTACAGAATTCTAAAAGCAATAATTCATCTTCTTTTAGCTTTCACCAATGCTATTATGAATTCCAAGGTCATCCTGATTGCAAATTAGTTTTATATTAACTACTTTGTTCTATTCTTTAGAAGCCTGTAGCATTATCTGTCTCCAGCATTTGAAATTTCACCATTAAGTATAGTAGGGTGAGCCTATTTTCACTAGTGTGTGTTGATAGACCCTTAAAATATGGAAATCATGCCCTTACTTTTTGGTGATTTTTTTCCTTAAATGCTTTCATAGGTCATATCTTCTAGGTTTCCTTTGCTCACTCTTTTTGGAACCCATATTGTCTAAATATTGGGCATCCTGGGTTACTTTTATAATTTAATTCTATTGAGATTTTCACTTCTAGATTTACATTTTTAAATTCAAAAACAGCAAGAAAGAGAAGAGAAAAGGAAAACACAGAAACAAAAACAAAAACCCCAAACAAATAACTTGAAAGGTGATGGACAAAGGGTAATTGTCTCACTGTACCTGAGAAATCTGTTTAATAAGGATTGATAAAAGACATATCCAACCCAGTTGGTACTGAATAATCTCCCTCTGTCATTAGGAATCAGCAGTACCTGGTTTTTGAAAGGGTATATTATAGATGGAACTACTTTAATTGGTTAAAATTTTCAGGAACCCTTAAATCTCCAGTTCATTCCCCATAAAATAACTCAAATGTTCCCAATTTTAGTAATTTGTTTGTTTCACAGTACAACTTTACTTAACTCTTCCAAGACTCCTTTCTTAGAATAGCCCCTGGTCCTTGTGTGGCTTGCTTCTACTTACTTCTTTCAGGCCGTAACTTTCAGATTAGTGACTTAGATGTCTGGCCATCCTGGTTACATGCTCATAGTTAAGAATGTGGGACTGAAAGGGTGTTTGTAAAGCTATTAATAGATGGTTTGGTCTTGTCAGCTACGTGCTTTATTGTAGGAAGATTAGACTGGCCTGTTTATAAAACCTTGATGTCTGTATCTTTAACCCTTTTCCATTGGAATGATCGTATTACGTAAATAAGACTTTTTCAATATTTATCTGCCAGGTGAAAGCACGGTTACCATTGCTCTGGCAAGAAAGTTGAAAAAATCTGTGGGTCTCAAAATCCAGTCTGTGCACACTCTTCTAATCCCCCTATTTATGGTATAGAAAGTAGGACTTCCATTGTGTTTGGTGTCACTAAGTCCAAAACAAATAACAAACAAAACGTCCTCTACCTTCTGCAGAAGGAAATTATTCAGGTGTTCTTCTGGATTGTGAGAACTCTCTAGACTGTGAAGAGTTAGGGAAGAGATCTGACTGTTCAAGCATTTGTTACATTTTTAAGTAATTCACCTTATTTACCCCACTTCCCTTCATCTCCTCTTGCAGTAAAACCTGGTCTTACTCATTTTCTGTCTTTAGGTAAATCTTTATGATTCTGCATAAAACATGATGAGTCTTAGCCTTATTAATCCCTATTAATGAGTCAGCTTTCTCAAATATGCTTGTCAGTTGCCACTTACCCATCTGTTTTCCTAGCTTCCAGATTTTTCTTGTGCTTTTTCTCCTTTCCTGTTTTCCCACTATCTATTGGTTTATTTTTCAAAAAATAGAATGCTTTTGTATTTATAGTGGGAGTTTGGTTTGGAGTATAATTAGATTTGTGTCTTTTCAATCAGCCATTTTACACAGCAGTCTCTAGGGCTTTCAATAGGGATTTTCAATGACAACTACCACTTTTCCAAGTAATTTTTTTCTACCCCTCCCTTTCTTTTTTCATCGAAACAGTGAACTACTTTCTGTCACTTTACATTAGTTTGCAATTTCTAGAATTGTATTGTCACACAACATTTACCCTTTCTGTCTACATTTCACTCAACATAATTATTTTGAGATCTATCCCTGTAGTTGCCTATACCAATAGTGTGATCCTTTTTTATTGCAGAGTAGTATTCCATTGCATATTGAATATATATTCAGTGAATATATTGAATTTCATTGTGGGAATTAATTGTTTATATATTCACCCATAGATGGACATTTCAGTTGTTTTGTTTTGGACTGTTACAAAATAAAGCAACTATGAACATTCGTGTGTAAGTTTTCCACAGACATATGCTTTTATATATTTTCTTTAAATATTTAGAAGTATAATGCCTTTATCATATGTACGTGTATGCTTCAGCTTTTTAAAACTACCAAACTGTTTCCTACAGTGGCAATATCATTTTAAATTTTCAACTTCAGTGCTTGAGGGTTCCAGCTTCTCTATATCCTCACCAAAACTTTTTATGGTCAGCCCTTTAATTTTAGGCATTCCAATTTGAGCGTAAGGGTATCACATGATTTAATGTACATTTCAGTTAAAAACTAATGGTGTTGAGCATCTTTTCATGTGCTGATTTATCATTTTTATATTTTTAGTGATGTTTGTTCAAATGCTTTGCTCATTTTTTATTGGCTTGTTTATTATTTAAGAGTACTTTATATATTCTGGATACAAAATCTTTATTATATATATGATTTGCACCTATTTTCTTCTAGCCTATGGCTCTACTACTTCCATAACTGTAAAACAATTGGCAAGCTATCAGTCTCTCTGACTCAGTTGCCTTATCTGTAAAATGAAGAAAATAATTTTTTAGGGATTAAGTAAAATGATATGCATAAAGTTCTTAGCACCTTATGAATGTTTATTAAGTGGTAGCTAGCATATTAATGCTCAGATAAAAAAGTTAAAGCTATACGTTTTTTATGACATATAGCTTTGGGTATATTACTAAGAGTATTTTATATTGTGCAATTCACCATTATTTTTGGTAGCACCAAGGTGAAAAAAGCCACTACCGGTTAACCTTTGACAGGATGCTTTCTTGTCACGGAGAATGACTTTATGTTTTTTAAAAGAACTCTTAGATTTTTAAAATTATCTGTCACATACATCAGATAAGCAAAAAGAAATGGTTACAATATTCCTAGAATTTCTCCATATTCAGAGTATAAATCTTATAAAATACTTGGATAGTGAGAACTATTGATGTCCACATTTTTCAACAAAACATTATGCCTTGTGCCACAAAGACTTTAATTAAATAGGCTTATTTAAGTTAATTTAATTAATGATTGATTTGATTAAATTATTTAATTTAATAGATTTCCCCAAAGCATTTATTATGAAAAATTTTGAAGATACAGAGAAATTCAAGGAATAGTAGAATGGAAAACTAGTTCTACTCTCTTCCGAGGATCAGTCATTGATAAATCACAACTGTTGCCTGGTTAACAGCAACTTTAAAACAATATCAATTTTAAGTACATTATAATTTTGGAAATGTCTGAAACAAAAAGTGTTTATTTTAGAATCAAAGAAATACATTCTGTATATTACAAGTATGTAATATGAGCACATTATGTGTTTACAGAGTTCATTTTTATACCTTCATATTCATTTTTATGAGCATTTTTATCCAGAGATTTTCAACAATATTAAAAACCTGACTGACAGACATGTTAAATGGTAAGGTCTTATCACAACATAGAGCATGATGCAGAATATGGAAAAAATGAAGTTTTGAGGATCCAAATCTAACACAGTTTCCCTTTTCTTGGATCTTTCCGTGTTTCTGAGAGTCAGTGGAAGCTCACATATACTGTTAAGGAGAAATTCAGACACCAAAAATTATAAGCCCAAACCTGGCCCAGATTTTGCTGTTTAACCTTAGGCATTATCCTCAGTCTCTTTTTTTGCAGTAGTTTTTACCATCTGCTATGAAAGGACTCTTGCTGCCTATGGTATTGGTTTAAACAGAAAGTCATTAAAACTTTCTCCTATCTCCAGGAAATCTGACAAAAAACCTACAAACTGCTACCATCACTTAGAAAAGATGTTGGAAAAAATGAAAATACAAGGCATTACTATTCTGGTTCAACAATGAGATACAGAAAATGTGTAAGCTCGTGAAAGAGCCTATTCTATTGAGGTTTTCAGGCTACCTGAATAGAGCCAGATATGCTCAGGACTTGTAGAACTGACGGAAATGTAAGGAGTAGATCACTTTTCAAACAAAGTAAAATTAGATACAATATCTCTCATGAAGGAGAATGAATCTGTCAGAATGGGGGAGCATTGCAGACCTATTTTCTGTAAAGGGTGTTTGCTTTTACAAACTGAGAACTAAAACCACTTTTCAGCATATAATTTTCAAAATAACGTGTTTTTTTAAACAAGTGGAAGAAAAATCAGTGTGTATTTATGGTCACAAAATTCAATTAGCGATTATCAGCAGGCGAGCACCAACTTGTTTTCCTTCAGTGATCTGAGGGTTGATTTTTATTTTTGATTATATTTATGCCTTTAACTGTTTTTCATCCTCAGAATTCCTTTCCGCTTTTGATCTGAGAATTGACATCATAATAATCATTCTATTTATGTCAAGATGATCCCATTTCCACATTGTCATCAGGTATCACTTGCCTTTTCTTTACAAGTGGCAGGTGGGAAAAAAATCTTCAGCTGATCTCTGAAGAGAAGACTAACAGGCCATCAGCGAAAAAACGGAGCCACTCTCCGTGTGGATGTTTCAAGAGAACCTGTCAGGGAACTTTTACTTGACGAAAGCAGTTTTTGAGTTTCATTAGCTACTAGTTCCACCCCAGAATGTTTTTTCCTGCTTTTCCTCATTGGAACTTAACCAATAATTTACCTTTCCTAACTAAAACTCCTCACTGTTTAATTCTTTAAACCACAGAATGGTAGAGATGATTTGAGACTTAGACATTTTCTAGCACTTTGTTCTGTTTGTTCCACTAAGCCTTTTGTGGGGAGTAAGAGAGAGGAGCTGGACCCCTTGTCCCTATTCTCTTCTCCTCTTAGTCTGTTTCTTGTTGTTTATAACATAATACTAAAAAGTGGGTAATTTAGAAACAAAAGGAACTTATTTCTCATGATTATGGAGGCTGGAAAGTCCAGGGTCTAGGGACTGCATCTGGTGATGGCCTTCTTGCTGGTGAGGATGCTCTGTAGAGTCTCAAGGCTGCACAGGGCATTACATGGCAAGGGGGTTGAGTGTGCTAGCTCTGGTCTCTCTACCTGTTCTTACAAGCCACCAGTCCCAGTCCCATGATAACCCAGTAATCCATTTAGTCCTTTAATCCATAAATGGATTAATCCATACATAAGTGCAGAGCTCTCGAGACTCAATTACCTCTGAAAGCCCCCATCTCTCAATACTGCCATGTTGGGGATTAAATTTCAACATGAGTTTTGTAGGGGAAAAACATTCAAACCAGAGTTTCCTCCCTCTGATTAATATATTGGTTTATCTGTTTTATTTTATTTGAAGAGAGTTTTCCACTAAGATCGTTTTAAAAACCCCACCCCATCCTCTGACTTTTCAGATTAGCCAACTAGGGACTTTAAAAATGAGTCAAAGCTTACCTAGTCAACACAGAGCTGGAGCCATAACCTAAACCGTCTCACTTCCAGTCAGCAGTCTTTCCACTATGATGCATTGTCTCTATTTGGTTATGTGACATATATTGGGTCACCTTTTTTTCAGATTTTTTTTTTTTTTTTTTTTTTTTTACTTTTCTAGGACCTTACTATTGTGAATTTCAGAAAACTCTGCTGAACTGACTTTAGGGGAAAAGAAAGAGAATTTATTGGTGGAATTCAAGGGAATCCAAGGAGTAACTGAACAACTAGAATCCAAGGAGTAGTTGCACAACCAGACTTAAGAGGGGAAGAAGCCACTGGACTTCTGAAACAGCTGGAGCACAGGGTCTGAGTGCTGAGGGCTTTTCTCTGTTGCCTGACTTTCTCTCTGTTCCTTTTTTTCTTTTCTCTGTGCTATTCCCTCTACATAGTGGAAAATACCCTGGCCCAGTTTGAATTTCCAAATTACAAATTTCAACTTCAGCTAACATGAGAGAAACTGATCTAATTTAACTCTGTCTTTCCCAAGGCCAACAGTGCCAGGAAAGAAAGCTACTTGGTAAGCATGGATTGGGCAATTGCTGGCTGAATCAATTTGGCCAGAGAAAACATTTCCTTTTAAGATGGCAGCTCCCATCTTTAAGGGAAACTAGCAGCTGAAGATTGTGAGGGAGGAGAAGCAAGAATTCCCAGGAAAATAAGGGTTTGGACCAAAAGAAGGCCCTGTTTGGTTAATTTTTTTTTTTTTTTAATACAGACAGAGTCTTACTCCATTGCCCAGGCTGGTTTCAATCTCCTGAACTTAAGAAATTCTCTCACCTCGGCCTCCCAAAGAGCTGGGATTACAGACATGAGCCACTGCAACTAGCCTGAATGTTTATCTTAAGCTTTGCACACACATGCATGCACACATACACAATGTGAATTTTTAAAAACCTTCACTAGTGCTTAAAAATTGACTTAACAGTTTTCATAAAAGTAGAGTGTAGTAATTTTCCTCAGTATTTCCCTATGTATGTTCCATGTCCCTAACAAGAAACTAAAAGCTCTTAAAGGTCTTTCTTTAAAGAAGAAAAATAAAGCAATATATCCCCCACAGTACTAAGAATGTTAGGTGATATAGTCGGTGCTGATTTAATATATATTTAATTAAGTTACATTAATAAGGATTTCAGTATTCATCTATTTCAAATAAATTATTTATTTACTGGCCCCATAATGGTCTATCCAAATAAGAACTTTGTTCTATAGAAAGGTGATAGTAATAGTACAGTGTTGTGGGAACATATTCACTTTTATTTGAAATCTGATGTTCAGGATGTCAACCACTAAATTGATATATGAATGTGATCAAGTCAGAGCCTATTTTCTCACCTGTAAAATGAACCAAGTGATTTTAAAGTTTATTCCAGAAAAAAAGTGCTATTAAAGCCGCAAAACATTACTGTTTCAAAAGTAGTTAAGTGTATGCCATCTGTTCACACAGCAACTAATGTTTCACCTCTATAGTTTTTGATCTAGATGTTTCAAGCTCCTCTTCTATTAGTAGAAGTTTCTGAGATTACAGTCAACCAAAAAGGAAAATTCAAGTAATGCTTTGTGATTTTCTATCCACTTAAATTGGTGAATCATAAATTGGAAGGGGACATAAAGATCAGACTCAGTCCCTTCCAAATGCAAGAGTCAATTCTAGGGCATCCCTGAGAAGTGTTCATCCAATCAGTGATCAGGGACCTAGCATGTAATTGATGTGTCGGTTCAAATGGTGGATAACTCTAATTGTTACAGAGATTTTTCTTTTACTGAGCTATAATCTGACTTCCTGTAATTACCTCTCATTGTTATTAATTCTGCTCCCTAGAGCAAAACAAAACAAATCTTCTTTCTTCCACAAGACAGCCTTCAAATATTTGACAGTACTTTTTTCTGCCAACTAAATATTCCATTTCCTTCAACTGTTCGTTTGACCAAAATTTCACTTGGCTTTCTTCTGTATATAGTTGTCACACAGAACTTGTAACAAACCAGTGATGGCATCTCATCAGTATGAGGAACAGGAGGGCTATTACCCTTTGGAAATTGGACACAATATTCCAACAAGTGCAGCGTGAGATGCCAATCACATCTAAGGGCGCTACTCCCTATTGTTGCATTACTGAAAACGTGAGGAGTAAGAACCCTCAGATTTTTATTAAATTAACTTTTATCATACTGTGCCTTTCACTCCAGTAAGAAATGAATGAATTACTTGTTTTGTTTTTGTTTTTGTTTTTAAATCCAAATTTTAAATCCAAAGACTATGTATTTACCCCAGTTGAATGCTTGGTCACACTTGGCGCATGTGGTAGCCATGTAGATTCTCAGCTTGAGAATAATAGTTGACTGACAACTTCAGCCCTCCAACCCCCACATCTGGATCTATCAATTCATTTGCATAGTGGTCATGCTACTCCTGGGCTTTGCCCAGTAAATGACTGAACACAATGGGGAGTACTAGTACAAGCAACCCTGGCTCAAAATCTGCCCTCCCTCTGGTGAAAACTTTATTTAAAGTTTCCTTTAGTCTGAGACACTTCCTCCTGATTTCTTCCTTCCCCTTTTCTTTATTAGGTATCAGGTTTATGGTGCATTCTGAAGGTGCTCTCTGCCTATTCCTAGTTCTTAATTTTTATTGTTCACAGGTGTTTTTCCCAAGGAAACTCTCATAATCCAATTCCATTTGTCATTTGCCTTGCAAAGAACCTGGATTACACAGATAGTACTAAGAGTTGTCCAAGAAGCCTGCCAGTCAGATGACATTTGAAGCCTGGCTCATTCACCACCCACTGTACAAAATGAAAGCCATTCTGAGTGGTCAGGGGAATATAGCTGGCTCTTGGCTCAGGGCAGCAGCTTGATTCCTGAAGAATTTCATGGATGGTGACCTGGGAAAATATCCAGTGTAGGAGAACACCACAAAGGATAGAAGAGGGAATATAGCCAAAAAGCACACTTGGGATTTGATGGGACACAGAGCTCCAGAGACTTCTCAGCCAAGACAGGTCAGGGCCCTGATCATGAGTCCTAAAATATGGGACTGGAATATCTTGATGATTGCTTCTGGAGATGTTGACTCTGCAAAACACACTCATCTTGCAAAGGTTCTGAGGCATCTAATAAGAACTTCAATACCTCTCCTTAGTAACAGTATTTCTTCAAGCTGGAAGATTCTGCAGAGCCTCCATCCACCCCGCAAGTTGCCAATCCCCCAACATTTCCACATTCTCTCCTGGCTTCCACACCTATAACTAAAACAAAATCTCAGCACAGCCTAACATAGTGTGTGCTGGACCTGATTGAGGAAAAGTAGATTATACGCCCAAGGAACTGCAAGATTTAGGAAGATGTACCAGCAAGGATCCAGGAGAGGTCACAAACCCTAGTTTGAGTTTTAAGGGTGCTTAATCAAGGAGATAATAACACAAATCTGAACACAAAATTATTCATCTAGTTGGGGTTATTTACTTGGTACACAAGAATTAACATCCTGGCAAAGACCCCAGAGGGTCCCAGAAGGCAAAGTCACTGCTAGATGGCTATTAGAAGCACAGAGAAAAGAATAACTCAAACTGAGTGAAGTGGGAAATACCTGAGTTGTACTTATAGCCAACAGAGAAAGAAATAATAATAAATCTGATGGCAAAGAGAATGTTGGGATAAATACATTATATGAATCCAGAAGACTTTTCAAGAGGATCATGGTCCATGAGAAGACTCAGAGGATAGGCATTCATCAGGCCATCAGGAATGCACTGACGAGACTGCCACCAGAATCACTCAGAAGTTCAATGGTGACTGTCCTTTGTAAGCCAGTGCTGAGAGTTGGTCACAGAGATCATTACTATCTATGTGGATTATAGGACCACAAAGTAATAGGGACCAGGCGGCAGTTCTTAACTGCCAAAAGCCAGAAGCCAGAAGCCATTATGACACAGTAGTCATAATGATGAGCAAGGTAGGAGCAACAGCCAAGGAGGCTTGACCATCAAGGAATCATGGAGTTGATTAATGAAGCATGAACAGCTAACCAGCATCCCAATTAACATTTATGGCCAGAAAAGACAAGAATGGAAGAAATGAGGCCGAGTGTACTCACTCTTAAAAAAAGAAGGCACAATAACTTTCTCAGTTCCGGGACCTCAACTGAGTTTTAGATCCCAAACTTGAAGAGGTAGCTTAGACCTTAGGAAGAAGGACCCTGCAATCCTCTGGCAGGTATATGTGATAATGTTTTCCCTTCATCCTTATCCCATCAAGGGATCTACAACCATTAGCTTGGTAACTGCATAGAAGAGAAAGGGGAATACGCAAGTATTTAGAGGTCAATTGGTTACAAATCTTAAGTTGACATTAGTACCTGGAGTCCAAAACATCACTGTGACCATTTATTACCAGTTCAGATTGAGTCCACTTGTTTCTGTGGATCCACACAGTGGTTATCGTTCCAATATCTGAGTGTATAATGAAATTGCAACTCATTTGGGTCCCTGGCTTTTCGGATAAGAGCTAGTGTTAATCTAGAAGGCCAAAGGGAAACCTCTCAAATGCTCCTCATTCTCTTTAGCCTAAATAGTACATTAAAAATAATGTTATATCCCATGGGGGATGACAGATGTTTGTGCCGCCATGAAAACAACAACAACAACAAAATAGGTAGCTGTACCTATGATATTTCTGTTTAATTAACCAGTCTGGCCCCTGCAGACACCAGACGGATCTTAGCAAATAACTGTAGACTACCACCACAAACTCAACCGATAGTAGAATGGCTCACACTTACATTGTCAAACATGGTATCATAGCAGAAGCAGATTAATAATGCCCCAAATATATGTTAGGTGGTCATTGATTTGGTGAATATTTTTTTCTATTGTGGTTAGAAAAAAAATTGAATAAGCAAAAATATTTATTTATTTTTTTACCTCAGAGTATATTAACTCTCCTATCCTCTTTAGAGTATAGTCCAAAAGTATCTGAACTTTGTGGCTGTCTCACCAAGCATCACATGGGTCAATTATGTGGATGACATGATGCTGATCAGACAGGATGAGCAAGAGGTGGCTAGCATGACTGAGACTTTATGACACACAGACTCCAACAGGTGAGAGGTAATCACTACAAAGATTCAGGGAATTACCAGTTTCATGATAACTTTAGGGATCTAGTGGTCAGAAGTATACAAGGTTATCCCCTTCAAAGTGAAAACAAAATGCTATATCCAGCATATTCTACCATAAAAATGGAAACAGCTCTTGGTAGGCCTCTTTGGGGTCTAGAAACAACATAGCCACACCAAGAATTACTTCTGTACCTCATATACCAGATGATATCAAAAGCTGCCAGCTTTGGGTAGTGCTCAAAGCATAACAGGGCTTCTCAGCAAGTCTATACTGTGGTGCAAACAGCCCTGCCACTTGGGTCATACAATCTGGAAGAGCCTATGGTGTTGGAAATGTCAATGGTGAGAAAATATGTGGTATTTGATTGATATCAATGACAATTCAGGTCCTTGTAATCCTGAAGCAAAGTCATGCCCTCTAATCAAGGGGACTGGAAAATATGAGACAGGGTGGACAAGGAGGTCTGGTTAGAGGAATTTGGATAGTAATATGGGGGTGAGAATAAAGTGTGACAATTCTTGTGTCTCTAAATGGGCTCTAATGTTAGTGCCCCACAGAAAGCGTCTACCATTAAAGTGGCACAGAACATCCCATCAGACAAAATGAATCAGGCAACTGACGTAAACCAGCTTCAAAGTACTGCATGTTTGTGCCTCCAACCCCAGATTTATAACTAACATTCTAACCTTCAATGTGATGGTATTAAGAGGTGGGACCTGCCGGGCGCGGTGGCTCAAGCCTGTAATCCCAGCACTTTGGGAGGCCGAGGCGGGTGGATCACGAGGTCGAGGGATCGAGACCATCCTGGTCAACATGGTGAAACCCCATCTCTACTAAAAAGACAAAAAAAAACTTAGCTGGGCATGGTGGCGCGTGCCTGTAATCCCAGCTACTCAAGAGGCTGAGGCAGGAGAATTGCTTGAACCCAGGAGGCGGAGGTTGTGGTGAGCCGAGATCGCACCATTGCACTCCAGCCTGGGTAACAAAAGCGAAACTCCATCTCAAAAAAAAAAAAAAAAAAAAAAGAGGTGGGACCTTTGGAAGGTAATTAAGTCATAAGAGTGGAGCCCTCATGAACAGGATCAATGCGGTTACAAAAGGAACCACAGAGAGTTCTCTTGTCCTCTTTACTGTGTGAAGATACCGAGAGAAAACAACTGTCTGCAAACCAGAAGATGGCCCTTACAGACCCTGACCACTCTAATCTCAGACTTCCAGCTTTTAGAATTGTGAAAAGTGTTTGTTTTTAATAAGCCTATCTATAGTATTTTGTTATAGCAAGCCAAATGAAGATACCAGCATTAATCACTAGTCACCCCCACTAAAGACATAATGAGTACTAAAGTGGAATGGGGTCACAGTGATAGAGAAGTCACTTGTTGGCCCAACCATTCATTAGACTCTCAAATACTGGAAAAATAACCAGTGTGGATCTATAGAAACAAATGGACTCTATATGAAGTGGTAATAAACTCCCACTACTGATATAATCACTGCTGCCTCTGAATTTCTAACCTGTCAGCAACAAAGACCACTGCTGAGCCCCGAATATGATGCTACTTCAAAGACGCACCAGTCACTTGGTAATAAGCTGACTGCAGTGGACCCCTTGTGATCTGGAAGGGCCAGAGGTTGTTCTTCACAGAGACTGATATTTATTCCAGATACGGATTTGCTTTTCTTGCCCCAAAAGTATTATCCAACAGTACTATGAAAGGGATTAAGGAATAACTAAACTGCAAGCAGGAAATCTCTCCCAACATGGCATCAGAACAGTAAAGGAGGTTCAGGGACAGGTCTATAGTCATGGAATCCTGTGAGTATTATCACATGCAATCAGAGGCAGCCAGCCTCATAGGCAAAGATAAAGTGCCACCTTAGACAAATACTATGAGAGGATGGGTTTCTCTCCTTCAGGATGAAGTGTGTATATTAAATCAGAAATCTTTACATTGCTCTGCTTCCCCTACCCCCACCCTCCCCATAGTAGAAAGAATATATGGATTCAGAAACAAAGAGCTGGAAGTAGGAGTGGCTCACTCTCCATCACTCCCAGTGGTGCTCCCAGCTGAAGGACTTAGTGTTTCCTGTTCCTACAATTCTGAGTTCTGCAGGGATATAAGTCTTTGTCCCCTTTCTATAGCATCTTGCTAAGCCATTACCAGGTAGTATGGTAAGGGTCCTATTAGAACCACAATCTGTTGCTGCTGCCAGGGTACTTTAAAATTTTTGACAAAGACTATCAGTTGAGAAGAGGTACCACCATCTTGACAGGAATATTTGACACTGATCATCAGGCAGAAGAAAGGCCACTTGTTCACAATAGAGGCAGGAGGGAATACGTGTGGAACTCAGGTGATTTCTGGAGCAACTTTAACTGTGAAAAGATGTGCATAAATCACATCCTGAAAGAGGTGCCTCAGATAAGCCATCAGGACCTGCTATGGTCACAGCTGAGGGTGGGTAAATAACTGCAGTGACGTGGCAACAATTCATCTTACTAATCACCTACTTGTAAGTGTCCATTTTACAAAGAAGGAAGAACCCTCCCAATACCCCAAAAACCCATGGAGGAGCTGCCCCTTGAATGGTCATAAACAAGTAGATCTGTGCAAGGGATAGACTATAATGACATATGTGCTTTTCAGATCTTTCACTGTGGGGAGTAACTGCCACCCCTCTGGAAATAACTACTGCATTCTCATGAGGCTATACTTTCCCCAGGCTGTTCCCAGCCAAAGACTGGACAAGGTAAGAGATACTAGTGCTGGCCTGTTTCTATGGACACAAGGATCCTCTAACAGGTGACCTTGGTTTGAGGGCTGAAGTCCTGCCTAAAGCCTTTTTGGAAGTGAGTTACAGCCTGAGACCCTTCCTACCTAATCTTCCATTCTTTTTCCTCTTTGTCCACAGCTGTTACATCTGCATTGAGTTCTGAAGGTACTTTTACTACTGCTTTCTCCTCTTTATTCTTCATAGTACATTCCCAACAAATTATCATGCATAGCTGGGAACCCAAGCCTATTCAATACATTATTTCAATTAAGTCATCACAGTTTTTGCAATTAAAAGTAATAGTGAAAACCACAATTACATTTGCACCCATTTAATACATAAGACTATTTTGGATGACAACTCTCTTATAAACCATATTAGCAAATCTTAATATCAATGCAAGTTGTTGGGAATGGCTCTTAACGCCTCTCTTGCAGTTTATATCAACACAGGGGTGACATTTCTTCTTATTGGCTGTAGGTTTTCAGCTGGTTGTAAATCCACTCAAGTGCCATGTCCTGCATTTATTTTATTTTTGCCCGGAAATATCCTAAGTGATTTGTTAACAAAAAATTTGGAGTCAAAATACAACCTATCTATAACAGTCCCTTAACAAATCACTGAATTTATTAAAAGAAATGTGGTTAGTTTGGTATAAATTATTCCTTAGTTCACTAATGAGAAGTTCTTTTTATGACTGCATTCTTTCTACATCTTATAGGTCATGAGTTGTTGTATATATACATGTATATTTTCTTTATATTTTCAGTGGTGGGGAGGGGCTGGTCTTAGCCTGTTCATGCTCAAATTCAGAAAGTCTCATAATTCTGAAAGGATAAAGGGTAGAAAGTCTCTCCTATATCTGTTCAGAGTCCATTATTTCCCTTCTCATGAAAAACCAATGTTATTAATTTCTGTGTATTCTTGAATAGTAATTAAATGTGTGTCGATGCATAGACAATACACACACACTCATACCTTGTTCTTTTTATTTATTAAAATTCTATATTTTGGGGAACTTTTCATATCAATATTTGTAAATGTTCCATGCTAATTTTTGTTATCAAGTGGTCTTCTATTGGTTAAATGTACCATAATTTATTTAACATGTTTTATGTTAATGACATTTTTGTTTTGTCCAGTAATGGGATCTAATTGAACTAAAGAGCTTCTGCACAGCAAAAGAAACTGTTAAAAAAGTGAACAGGCAACCTACAGAATGGGAGAAAATTTTTGCAATCTATCCATCTGACAAATATCCAGAATCTACGGAGAACTTAAACAAATTTCCAAGAAAAAACCCCATCAAAAAGTGGGTGATGGACTTGAACAGGAACATCTCAAAAGAAGACATTTATGCAGCCAACAAACATATGGAAAAAAAGCTCATCATCACTGGTCATTAGAGAAATGCAAATCAAAACCACAATGATTTACCATCTCACACTGGTTAGAATGGTGATCGTTAAAAAGTCAGGCAACAACAGATGGATGCTGGAGAGGATGTGGAGAAATAGGAGTGCTTTTACACTGTTGATGGAAGTGTAAATTAGTACAATCATTATGGAAGACAGTGTGGCAATTCCTCAAGGCTGTAGAACCAGAAATACCATTATTAAGAATTTTTAAAGAAAAAATCTTACATAAACATTATTTTGCATATGTAAGGTATATCTGTAGAAATTTGAAATAGAACTGCTTTGTCATAAGTTGTACATTTGTAATTTTGATAAATATTGCCAAATTTCCCTTCATAGCAGTTGTGCCAATTCATGATACTGCCACCAATGTAAGAGAAATCTTGTTTCCTTATACCTCTATGTTTGCAAGAACTTGCCAACCTTTTGAATCTTTCTTTTGATAGGTAAAGTATTATATATCAATGTAGTTTTAATTTGCATTTTTCCGTGTTGAAAAGTGTTCTTTTTTTTTATCAGATTGTAGCAACTACTCATATTTTAAGAAAATTAGACCTTTATTTTTTATGTAAATTATGAATATTTTTCCAGATTTTATGTATATTTTTTCATTTGTGTGTGTTAAGATTTATTACACTTTTATGGCTTCAAAGTTTTTACTGGATTTTAGCAACTTTTCATATTTTAAGAAAATTAAATCTTTATTATTTATATAAACTATAAATATTTTTTCAGATTTTATGTATAATTTTTCATTTGTATTAACAATTATTACACTTTTATGACTTCAAAGTATTGTGTCATAGAAAAAAAATCTCTGTTTAGAGATTGTAAAATAATTCTCCCACAGTTTAAAAAAAAAAAAAACTCTAATGGTTATATTTTGTACATTTAAATCACGGGCCCAGTCAAAATTTTATTTATGTGAAGAATTGGGTATAAATCAAACTACTTTTTTTCTCTAGTTACCCATATGTCCCAACATCGTTAATTAAATAACATATTTTCATTTTATGATTTGATGCACTGCTACCATATTAAATCCAATGTGTATATTCTTTTGTATTTTCTCCTGTTCTATTGAACTATTAATCAGAATGCTTGTGACATACTGTTTTAATTTTTCAGGATAAAATATATAACATAGAGGCAGAAAAAGATGGTGAAATGGAAGCCTCCATTGATCATCCATCCCCGCCACACTGCAACCCCTGGCAAGGACACCAAGTTAGAAACTATGTACACAGATATCAGAGGTATAACTGTACTTTCCTTCATGTCTAAGGAAGTCTAGGGCTAGCTTGGCTTTTTCACTCTTCATAAGTGATTTTATCTATCTACCTGTTGCCAAAGAATATCATCATTATCTTGGAGGTTCAGCATATTTACCAGGATGTGCCTTTGTTAATTTTCTGGTAATTTTTCATGGGAAACAGTATGTTACTTCAACACATAATTCAAATTTTCGTTTATTTTAAAAATTATATCTTTAAATATTTGTTTTGTTCAGTCATTTCAGTTAACTTTGTAAAAGAATAATTATGAGTATTTAATATATTTTGCTGATCTTTCTAGATCTCTCTATTCTTTGTAAAAGAGTATTTTAATATATTTTGCTGATCTTTCTAGATCTCTCTATTCTTTGTAAAAGAGTATTTTAATATATTTCGCTTTTCTCTAATCCTTTTAAACTCTTCTATGATTTTCACTTTAGTTTGTCATCAATGTCTTTAATTGTTTTCTACAGTGTTTATTCTCATTGTGATCCTCAAAATTGATCCTGCTTTTTGTGAAGGTTTTATATTTTTTCTTTTTACTTTTTCCAGTTATGCCAACTTATTATAATTTCCTGCTGTTAAATCATTTTTCTCCTTAAGTACTTACACTTTTGTTTTATATGCTTCCTTTATAGAATGTTTAAATTATTTCTGTATTTTAATAGGTAAAGTATTGTCAAATGAAAATTTTTACTCTGTTCCATGAGAACATTTTTCTGTTGTGAGTTTGC